>NC_059218.1:32354886-32594886 GCF_020615455.1 Coregonus clupeaformis
CAGAATAGCCAGCTAGCTGGTTTTGAGGAAATAGGTTTCAGTGGGTAGTCAATTCGTAGCCCACACACTGATTGTGAAAGTCGACTTCCAAAATTAGGTAATGTGCATGACACATTATGACAAATCAAAGAAATATAGCTAACGTTAGGTAATCCTTGCTAGATAGAAAATCAATCTGGTGATGCACTTTCAGACCTAAACCAACTTTGACCTCGTTGAGATTTTCGTCCTTACAAATTCAGCTAATGAGAGGTAGCTAACATTTGTGCCACTTTCTTCAGTGGTAGCTATTTACCCTCCTACTCAGAAATCCCTTTGTTGTGTAGCTAGCTAGCTAACGTTAGCAAGCTGGATAGTGACGCGTTTAGGTTTACACGCCTGATACAACCAAGTTGTGGACAAGCTCCATAGCTCAAATTGCCAAAAGACTTGAGCATTCAAACAATTTATAGTTTGATGACCAAAGCAACATCGATGAAAAAAAAAAAAAAACTAAATAGGCGTGCATGCCTCACGCCAAACCAAAATAAAAACAATTCGTTACTAACCTTTAACTTGACTTAAAAACGCAGACTTTCTCACCGGTTGTGTGGCTCACGTCTTACAAGCCCAAATTGCAGGTTCTCTACAGAACCATTCACACTCAACAATCTCTCCAACAGCCGCTGTTTTTGTAAACAAAGAAGCACATGGTTTCACAGCCATAGCTATATTCTTTATTTTCTTCCGCTCATCAAATAGTTAGTACCTGCACTCCATTTATAATGTTTTGGCTTTTCAGACATCTCAAAACATGTTGCTTTAGTGAAACTTCCATCCTGTATCAACGAAACAATACATTTTAACTTGCAAAAATATGAACGTCTTCAAAATGCCGCTTCCATGTTGCAAAACGGTGTAGGTAAATCCCTCCCCGTTTGGTCCTAGAGTAAATGGTTTCCGTTGTAAAACCAACAGACAAAACGTTTTGCAACAGAATTAGCGTGATGAATACACCACAGGGCGATCCGCGAGTCGTCCGCTGAGATCCCTGCCCGCGCACACAGGATGGGTGGATCTTGAGGGGATTCGATTAATGCCGCGGTGCACTTAATCAAGCTTCCTAATTGTGACGCATAGGGTCAGTCACTACATACAACACTTCGATTTTACTCTACGGTATTTATAATATTAGGTAAACTTTTATCCCTCACACAATTAGCAGGGTGTCCGCGGGTCATCCCCAAATAATAATAACTCATACCCAAATAATGTTATTGACTCGTCCTATACTTATTCGTGGCCAATACATACATTGGAGAAAAAACACTTCAAAAGCCCAACCTCAAACTTGTAGGCCTACCTCAAACAAACCTTTAAAAAATGCTTGCTATTTCCTCATAGAGTATCAATCAAATAATATTTTTAATGACCGGCATTCTGTTGTTGGAGTATGCCCCACCATTCCAAAAACAGAAAAGCTGCTATTTAACATGCTTAATAAAAAAACTTTGGAAGGAAAACTATTTCACTCATATTGCTGGTGCATTCACGCTCAACAGTTGGAAAACCACATCAGTGTCCGACTTCGGCTGTAGCAGATGCACCTTCACCGACTTCACTCTTCGACATTTGTCTGAAGTCGGGTGCTTCAGCCTTACCACTCAAAACAAGCCCAATATTGTATCCTCTCTATACAGCTCGCCAGCTTAGTAGTCCTAAAAAACAGTTAGTTCAGCCATTCCTATGGGGAAAGAATAAGGTTTGGCTTTTTCAGACAATTGCAGTCCCCTAAAATACTGAGTACCTCTGGCACCTCCCTCATTTGCAATTGCTATTGTGGGGCACTTAAACATTTATATTGTGAATCTTTCTTGGGCATACCAAAGTGTTTGTTGTGTGAGACAATAGGATATAGGACAATAACGGTTTCCATATGTTACATATTGATGAACAGTGGCTCAATAAGCATGATTGTGGCCTCGTGTTCTATGGTGCTTCATACCGTTGGAAACCGTCAATGAGAATGAATGCTCCAACATAGGCTACCCTCACTCGCCCTCTATTCAATTAAGACTACTTTCAGGGATCATTTCTTTAGCATTAGGCCTATAGTAGAGTGAAAATGTGCAATGTATTCGACAGGTAACGCTAATCTAATTAGAGGGGTGGTCCATAGTTATCACAGCCAGAAAGTCCTAAACCCCGCCCATTTCTACAATTTATCTTTTAAAAATGTGATTTTAAACCTAACCTTAAACACACTGCTAACCTTATACCTAAACCTAACCTTAAATTAAGACCAAAAATCTAATTTGTGTTTTGATGCATTTTTACAATATTTCCAATGTTGACTTTGTGGCTGTGGTAACTAGTGAAAACCTATAGGCGCAGTTCTGAAATATTCAAGAATAGTTTTTCATTTTCCTTGTAATATCAGCCCTGCCTCAAATACATTTTAGTTTCAACATTTCAGAACGCGGACCAAATCTGCATTATGCCAGTGTAGTATACCAGAGGGAGGCAGAAGAAAGCCAGAGGACTAGGGAATGTTTTGACTGATAGCAGAGATACTGTATATAATGACGAGATGGTCTCCTCCCTAAAAATAGGAGTCGTTGTCTCAAAGGCGGGAAGGCAGGTCGTCTGCTTATCGCTGTATATTCCCACGTGGACCGATTTTGACTGGTGTGGACCCTCTCGCTTCGTCTCTTCCTGTCTGCTGATAGCTACATCTTCGGTAGCTGCCAGCTAGCAGTTCTCAGCGTCAACGTTAGCAAGGTACGTGGCCAAAGTTTACTATACTGCAATGCTAGCCAGCAAAGTATATAAATGACTTGGAAAAAACTAACTTGCTTAATAATCTCTGCGATTGTCAATGTAGCTTAATCGAAGATCCAAGAAGTCTGAATTCCAGGTCACAGTAGCTAGTGCTGCTAGCTACATAAACACAACTGACTGGAATCCACACGAGCTCCGTTATGTGAGTATTGCATTATCAGATCAACAGACCTCAACAGCAGCTGATTTGTTATTATTCACAGCAATTAAGATGGGGGGAAATGATTGTGCGGGAGTCAATGTCAGATTCAATCAAATAATTCGTATAGTTGTGTTCTGAATCTGTCCATGAACAGTGTTCCATCTGAACTTATTTTCCATTACCAGACAATGTCTTTGGCTCGGATGTTTTGCCGTTTAAATGGCTATTTGCAACCAATATCGAAAGCACAGGCTCCGTTGGTCTCTGGATTCATACGAACCCAGAATGAAGTGAGACATTGGCAGCATACTGCTCCACAATCGACGAGTTGTCACTGGCAGCTTCAGGAAGAATGCCTTGGTAAGTATGACTATTTGTCAGCCCTTTACCAAACTCTATATGAACATTTGATTTGCTCTAGACAGTCTGTTTTTGAATACAGCTACATATGTGTCTGCCCTTCTTTATGAGGCTTTCGAAACACTCCCTGCTCTTTGTAGTTGAATCTGTACTTGAAGTTCAATACTTGACTGAGGGACCTTACATATGTTGTATGTATGGGGGACAGAGGAAGGGGTAGTCATTTAAAAAAAAAAAAGTCAACCCCTATTATTTCACACGGAGTGAGTCCATGTAACTTAGGTGATTTGTTAAGCCACATTTTACTGCTGAATTAATTTAGGCTTGCCTAAACAAAGGGACTGAATACTTATGCAATTACTATTTTAGTTATACAGTGAGGGAAAAAAGTATTTGATCCCCTGCTGATTTTGTACGTTTGCCCACTGACAAAGAAATGATCAGTCTATAATTTTAATGGTAGGTTTATTTGAACAGTGAGAGACAGAATAACAACAAAAAAATCCAGAAAAACGCATGTCAAAAATGTTATAAATTGATTTGCATTTTAATGAGGGAAATAAGTATTTGACCCCCTCTCAATCAGAAAGATTTCTGGCTCCCAGGTGTCTTTTATACAGCTAACGAGCTGAGATTAGGAGCACACTCTCAAATGGAGTGCTCCTAATCTTAGCTTGTTAACTGTATAAAAGACAACTGTCCACAGAAGCAATCAATCAATCATATTCCAAACTCTCCACCATGGCCAAGACCAAAGAGCTCTGGGACAAGATTGTATACCTACACAAGGCTGGAATGGGCTACAAGACCATCGCCAAGCAGCTTGGTGAGAAGGTGACAACAGTTGGCGCAATTATTCGCAAATGGAAGAAACACAAAATAACTGTCAATCTCCCTCAGCCTGGGGCTCCATGCAAGATCTCACCTCGTGGAGTTGCAATGATCATGAGAATGGTGAGGAATCAGCCCAGAACTACACGGGAGGATCTTGTCAATGATCTCAAGGCAGCTGGGACCATAGTCACCAAGAAAACAATTGGTAACACACTACGCCGTGAAGGACTGAAATCCTGCAGCGCCCGCAAGGTCCCCCTGCGCAAGAAAGCACATATACAGGCCCGTCTGAAGTTTGCCAATGAACATCTGAATGATTCAGAGGAGAACTGGGTGAAAGTGTTGTGGTCAGATGAGACCAAAATCGAGCTCTTTGGCATCAACTCAACTTGCCGTGTTTGGAGGAGGAGGAATGCTGCCTATGACCCCAAGAACACCATCCCTACCGTCAAACATGGAGGTGGAAACATTATGCTTTGGGGGTGTTTTTCTGCTAAGGGGACAGGACAACTTCACCGCATCAAAGGGACGATGGACGGGGCCATGTACCGTCAAATCTTGGGTGAGAACCTCCTTCCCTCAGCCAGGGCATTGAAAATGGGTCGTGGATGGGTATTCCAGCATGACAATGACCCAAAACACACGGCCAAGGCAACAAAGGAGTGGCTCAAGAAGAAGCACATTAAGGTCCTGGAGTGGCCTAGCCAGTCTCCAGACCTTAATCCCATAAAAAATCTGTGGAGGGAGCTGAAGGTTCGAGTTGCCAAACGTCAGCCTTGAAACCTTAATGACTTGGAGAAGATCTGCAAAGAGGAGTGGGACAAAATCCCTCCTGAGATGTGTGCAAACCTGGTGGCCAACTACAAGAAACGTCTGACCTCTGTGATTGCTAACAAGGGTTTTGCCACCAAGTACTAAGTCATGTTTTGCAGAGGGGTCAAATACTTATTTCCCTCATTAAAATGTAAATCAATTTATAACATTTTTGACATGTGTTTTTCTGGATTATTTTGTTGTTATTCTGTCTCTTACTGTTCAAATAAACCTACCATTAAAAGTATAGACTGATCATGTCTTTGTCAGTGGGCAAACGTACAAAATCAGCAGGGGATCAAATACTTTTTTCCCTCACTGTATATATAATTGTTCTTCCACTTTGACATTAGAGTATTTTGTAAATTTAAATCTGTTTTAATCCCATTTTGTAACAATAAAATGTGGAAAAATCTGATGGGTCTGAATATTTCTACAAGGCACAAATAGTAATTGCATATGTCCTAGACTACCCCTTTTTTAAGTAATACATTCAATGCAGTATTAGACTATGAATGATGGGCGGCAGGTAGCCAAGTGGTTAAGAGCATTGAGCCAGTAACCAAAAGGTTGCTGGTTCGAATCCCCTAGGTGAACAATCTGTTGATGTGCCCTTGAGCAAGGCACTTAACCCTAATTGCTCCTGTAAATTGCTCTGGGTAAGAGCGTCTGCTAAATGATTAAAATATAAATGTTAAGCTTCTAATTTAGCGTCTGTCTTCACTTTTGCGCATTACACACTGGCTCTCCGCTGGCCTCTCTCCTTAGCGCTTGTGGAGTCCCAGGAAAAGCTAGACTAGAATAGATTGCTGGATTTTTTTGTTGTTGCATTTCTTATACTAATAGACCAGGGATTAGCAACTGGATTCAGCCTTGGGCCGATTTTTTTTAATTTCTTGAGCGGGATGGTCGGGGGCCGGAACATAATTACAAATAATTTGTAGACTATAAATTGACCGCAAGAAGGCCAAACAGATATAATATTTTACTAAAACATAATCATTTCTCAAACCTTGCTTACATTTGTATACGATCACGTCTCTCTATTATGCGTGGGAATACTTGGGAACAGATTTCCAAAATTAAAATAACCTATAGCTGATTTCCATGTGTTTTTACAGTCTTTTATGTCCCAAATGTTTTTTATATATTAAAAAAAAATCTCAGAACTTGGAGGCCAAATAAAACCACTTGGTCCGCGCCAGTTGGGGAACCCTGTAATAGACCATTCGAAGACGGATGCAAGCTTGCTCTTGTTTGCTGAATGTTAAATACAGCAGCCAAAGGAACTCACAGAGTTTGAAAGAAGAGACCCACTGGGCACAGACGTCAGTTCAACGTCTAGTTTTGATTTACATTTGGTTGAGTAGTCAACTAACGTGAAATCAACAAAAAATGTCACCATGACATTGGATTCTGGTTAAAAGTTGGGTAAAAAAAAAAATTATGCTGTTACGTTGATTACTTTTTGCAAATCCAATCAGTTTTCCATGTTGATTCAATGTCATCCCATAGATTTTTTTGATTGAAATTACATGGAAACAATGTTGATTCAACCAGTTTTTGCCCAGTGGGGAGAGAGTGCGCGATGGCGATAGACTATAGCAGTTATTTACAGACCCATAACCATTCAATCTTCGTGAAGAGAAGAAAAAGCCATCTGCATCTTATTCTAGTCCTATATTATTAATGTCATTACAATGATGAAGATAAGGTCAGAATGATTGGCCTAAGAAAAAAGCATTGCATTTCTTGTCTATCATTCCTAATGGCAATTTCCCTTGTCACAACTGCATTCACTGTTATGCCATGATCAGCGGGAACTCTCTTATCCATCCCCACACGGGTGAGAGGATAAAGATTTGGTAGAATAACCTGTAAAGCAAAATATGTTGTATATCTCCTTAAGTGTTCCTTTGAATTTTATTATGTGGGTAAGAAAGACCAAACTCTTGCCCCAGCAGGTCTCAATAAGGAATGTTCCTTTTCTTGTTTTTAATATACCCTCCTATAGGCGATGACATCATAATGTATCAAATTGATTTGATTTGATTTATTGTGTGTTTGTGTATATATATTTTACATATTAAACCCTAGTCTGGACCTGGCACTTCACACTTGAATAGGCCAGTTTCCACATGATAGACTAATATGTACTTGTAAATCTGACATTTGAATCGGCAGAGCTCAGCTATGGAGGGCTTGTGATGCACTTTGCCTATGTGTGGCTACGGGATCATTGCCGCTCTGCCTCCTGCTTCAACAGCAAGACCAACCAGAGGAACCTGGATACAGCAAATGTGGAGCTAAACATACGTCCCACCAACACCAGGGTGGATGATGAGAATATCTTCCTCACATGTAAGTCTTGGTTTGAAGATTGATTTTCCCAACTAAGAGGGAGGGAAAATATTCTCTACCCAGTTCGTCGCACATCACATACAGTAGGTGGCTTTCTTTGTTTTGATTTGTTGTAGATTTTAATTTTTTCTCCTTATGAATAGCTACAGTTGGTTTTGGCATGAAACACAGTTTTCTTTGGAACCAAAGTGAAAAATTGATTTTGTTTCTTTCCTTTGGACTCTATTGGAAGCCCATATTATGGAGGAGCCTAGCCTAAAATTATCTTCTCCACTGCCAAACCTGAGATAGTTATATCTTCTTAAAAACAAGCATCTTTTGGGGAGATCTTTGACTCTTGAAAAAGCTTGTAATGTACTGCAGATATTGCTGCCATATGCTTTATTTGAATTACATGTTTGTACAATGGTACATCTTTTCACAAGGCATTGGTTAAACTGTAACCGTTCACTTACTCAGGGTGCAATCGGTTGAACATTTCAGTGAGGTACTGTATCTAGGTCAGTTTGATGTCGTCAAGAACTCTAAATCCATGCCAGTAGTTAAGCCTATCATTTGATAATTTTCAATGGAGAACCGCAATCCCATTTTCTCTATGGCAGAACTGTGATCTATGCGCCTATTGTTACTCATCATTCTTTTTAACAGTTATTGAATGTATATTAGAAGGAATTGTCTTTGATTTGTCTACCCCAGGGCCTGATGGTCACGTGACAAGGTACAACCTGAGTTGGCTGGCTCAGAACAGCTATGAGGGACAGAAGCAGAGTGCCATGCAGCCACGCATCATCTGGAACTCAGACATCTATACCAGTGCCAAGGTGCCCTCTGCCAACTGGGACAAGTTTATGAGCTGTGATGATGAACTGAAAAAGTTCCTTAGGAGCTTTCTGCTGTATGGCATTGCTTTTGTGGAGGGCGTCCCGCCGACTGTTGAGGCCACAGAGACTCTTACCCAGAGGGTCAGCCTCATCAGGTATAGTAAGCCCCTCTGTGATTGCCTGGGGTAGGGAATGAGAAGGGGGGTTGAGGGGGCTTAAAAGTAACGGCATACCACCCACCACAATGCATACGAAACATGCATGGTTTTAGAGTAGGGATTATTTAATAAGGAATGAGAACAAACACCCCAGATATCTATTTTTGGGGGCCATTAAATAAGCTTGATATTTATCAGGGTTGGCTTGTTTACACTCTTTGTATTGCAAAGTAACAGTGCTACAGAGAAGGTTTTGGTTTCTTTAACAACAAGTTTGATACTTTTGTCAAACTCGGCACTTGGAATGGAGGGTGGATTTGTCAAAAGAATGGGCATTGTGTCTCCTCTGCCAGTGTACTGAGAGAGGAGAGGTACTTTGTTCTCATTAATCCACCAGGTCTGTTCATTAATGACTCTGCAGGTGGTGTGGTTTTGAAGTTTCAAACGCCTGAGCAAGCGCACTAATCCCTCTTTGTACTGGACTCTACTTTGGGGTGAAGAGGAGGGAAGGGAGGGAGGGAGGGAGGAAGCAGCGTGTATTAGAAATTCATTGCACATGGTTGCCAGATAAGGACATTTTCGTATTGTAGTCCAGTGAGGATATTTGGTCATCAGAAGTAATTGCCCTCCTCCTGACACCCCAAAGAAACAAAATATCACTCACTATTTGGATCACAGTTGCCATTATAAACTTTTTTGAATTGTTCTTGTACTATATAATGTTTTAGGTATCACTTTTGAAACAGTTGACTCTACTTTGTGTTTTCATTCTTGTTTCTTACTAGGGAGACTATGTATGGCAAGATGTGGAACTTCACATCCGATTTCTCCCGAGGAGACACTGCCTACACCAAACTGGCACTGGACCGTCATACAGACACCTCATACTTCCAGGAGCCATGTGGGTATGTATTTAGATCGATGTTCACACATGGATTATTTGAACTGTATTGGAGTGATCATGTCAGGTCAAAGTATCAAGGCAGCACACCTGTTGATCTGTATCTTGGTTAGGTTGAGATTCCTCAGATGAAGACACACTTTAGACATCTTAGGTTATTGTGTTAGGCTATTACAGTGATGTTACAAAAACTGTAACAGTTGTAACAACAGATCCAGCATTGTGAAACAGGCCATTCCTTTTGCAAGCTGCAGTTGGACACTGTTTAATCACCTGCTTATGGCCTTTTAAAGACATGCTCCGGAACTTTGGCAACTAGTAAGTACTTTTTAAACCTCCTGCTGTGGACTGAATGTGTAGTTCATACATGCAGAATTACTGTCTTACCTCAATTAGCCACAAAATCCCTAGTTTGAAGCGACCGTTTTCTGGAGGTTGTGCAGCGCCATTTTCCCTACAATTTCCCCCACGTGGGCCAGCTCCTGGCGATTTGAGTTCTAGCCAATGAGCTTTAGCCTTTCGCCATTTGAGTGACAGCTAGCAAGACGCACACACAGCAGAGCGAGTGAGAGAGAGCAATGACGTGGTGCACATATGTGATATAGAATGCAATTTTCGGGGAACACTTTTGGCTTGTGAGCGCTACTTTCTGAACTACTGGCTAAAAAGTATACAAAAGTACCGGAGAATCTCTTTAACTGATAAGACACAAGCCAGATGCACATTGCTATGCCACAGACTTCTTGAATCTTGATAAAATAAGATATAGTACAACATGAAACTAAGCTCTACCTTGGCCTCCCATGAAATTACAGGGCAATACGCCATCTACTGGGCATTTCATAATAACGTGACTTACTTTGATGCCATTGACTGTGACTTGCAGGATCCAAGTGTTCCATTGCCTTAGACATGAGGGAACGGGAGGAAGAACACTACTTGTAGATGGATTCTATTCTGCAGACAAAGTGCTCCAGAAGACGCCTGAAAACTTTGAGCTGCTAGCACGGGTTCCTATCAAGCATGAGTACATTGAAAATGTCAGCGACCACCACAACCACATGATCGGCATTGGCCCTGTGCTCAACGTGTATCCCTGGAACAATGAGGTGTACATGATCCGGTATGACCAGTCTGTTGTAATTTGAGATGATCCGGTATGACCAGTCTGTTGTAATTTGAGATGATCCGGTATGACCAGTCTGTTCTAATTTGAGATGTGTATGTCTCCCTGAATGTCTTGCTTTAAACGTATCTTCCAACGTCATTGGCCATACAACCTTACATTAACCAGTCTTGGTTACCTATTAACTCACAATGTTGTATGCATTTGAAAAATTTGACACCCATCGATACAAATTAACTCACTTTGGAAGGTTCTTAGTAGAAGGCTCAGGATCTGGTGCTCATATGCAGCAAAACGTTTGTTATTCCAGCTCCTTTGAGATCAATGTAATGAATATATGATCTGATATTGAGTATTAATATGGTATCACCTTCTGTTTGGTTGCCTGTCTTACAGATACAATAACTATGACCGTGCAGTCATAAACACTATCCCCCATGACATTGTCAAGCGATGGTATGTGGCTCACAGAGAGTTGACCACAGAGCTGAGGAAGCCGGAGAATGAGTTGTGGGTCAAACTGAAGCCTGGAAAGGTAAGGAAAAATAGTTGCCTTTTCATTGATCTAGCCCGAAAGGATTTAGCACTACATGACCAGTTGAGCTAGATATTGATATAAAAGGGGGGGGGGGGAAACATCCCCCACTTAACTGAAAACCAGGATTGAACTGCAGGTGACGGGTGAAGTCTTACAAAATCTTACACAAAAAATATGTTCCCTCTTTTTCTGTAAGGTTCTCTTCATCGATAACTGGCGTGTCATGCATGGCCGGGAGTCCTTCACAGGCCTGCGGCAACTGTGTGGCTGCTACCTGACCAGAGACGACGTCCTGAACACTGCCCGCTCCTTGGGTCTGCAGGCCTGAGTGAAGAAGAGCCACCCTGAGTCTCCAACCCTTCCAGCCAACACCAAAGTCCTTTAGAGATAAAGCAGGACTTCAGCCCGGTACCATCAGAAAAGCACCATCACCCAGTCAGTCATAAATAAATGTTTAAGGAGACCGAAAAGTCTTATAGAATCAAATCGTTTTTGTATTATGAGCATTTACTGAGTGAAATCAAGTATTTCCACTGCATGAATGCAGTTATATATTGTTAATGCAGAACTAAATGCCATTCCTAATATGGGCATAAAATAATTGTACTGTACTTCAGAAATATTCTCTACCCAGAAATATTTTACATGAGAAGATAATATTATTAGATTTGTTGAAGTCCAGAAAATGGACTGAGTTGTTTGGGATAGAAGATCTGTAGACATACATTATGTATGCACTATGCTCTTGTCACAACAACAATCATCTTTTGAACTGGAACTTAACATATTGAGGTGTTTAACTACATATTTTTGGCTTTGTTTTAGGGATTCGTTTCTAGTATGTCATAAGTACTAAATAGCACTTTTACTAGTCATTTAATTGTTTATGAATGTATTAGAAAATGTTGCCTTGTTTACATTATGAAATAAATTGGGTGATTTCTCAACACCTTTTTTCCTGATTTCTATTGGGTGGCTGTGTTTTTTGTCATGCCCAGAAAGACTGACATGAAACCACAGACAGAAGAAGGAGTTAGTTATAAATATATTTGATGAAACCATATCCAGCATGAAAAGGAAAGTACAGGGCCATGTTAAGGTGGCAAAATGTTCTCGAATGTTGCAGATATTAATGCCATGAATAGAGCCGATGTGATTCCTTAGTCTACATGTCAGAGAGGCATGTTTGATCTACATAGCCTAATTATATCTGAAGTTGAACGTTCTAAAACGTTAAATCCTGCTGAACGCGACCCAGATTTGAGGTATTTGGTCTGGGTGTCATGCATAGACCGTATATATAAAGGTAGCATGTTAACAGAACATTTGTTTTATGTTGTCTCTCGAGCGCATATAATTACACATACTAAACCATCTTTGTTAAAACTCTGCTCGAGCGACACCTTCTGTTCGGACTACTTTTTCTCGTTTGGTTGAGCTTGAAATGAACCATCGCGTGGCTTAGTGAGGAGGTAGTGTTTTTTCTTGAAAATTCATGCACACTGAGCACGCTTCGTGCTATCCGGGATCCCATTGAGCACACACGTGTTGTCGTCAGGTCAGTCGCGCAGCAGACCGAAGATGGCGGATGTAGAAAGTAAGTAGTCCTTGCACAGTCTAACAGAACTATCTTATTTCAAAGTAGCTAGCTACAACTGCTGTGACATTTTAGGTGTTTGTTGTTGTGTATGTTTATTTACTAGGAAATTGTGAAATATTACTAGCAGCACTGCACCCAACATTGAGGCATGATCAAACAAGCGGCCACGTTCCCAATAACTTTGCATGACCCAGCGTAAACCATGTGGGTATCCAACTAGCTACACCTATAGCAGTATATTCATTGATTTATATAGTTACTTGCGTATACTCCCAGATCATGGTATTGCAATCGTGCTGACTTTTGTTGGTAAGATGGCTAGCTAACTTTAACAACTAAGTCGTCATAGGTCACGTAGTTAACTTACGTAGCTAGGTAACGTTAGATGGCTACTGTAACGTTACATAACTAGATAGCAAGTAACTAACGACGTAGTTGTCTAACTGTAACTATGTACTTAGCGCTAGCTAACAAAGTACATACTTTTGGGTAACAGTAGTGCCCAATGGCAGCCTCAGAACTTTATCTTAGCTAGCTAACGTTACGCCATTTTGTTAATAATCACACTCAACTAGAGGGGTTTCATCCAGACACAGAATGGTTGCCACGTTCCGGTGGTGGTCACGCTGTCTGTGAAACGGTACTGCGAATTCATGAATATGAACTATTTTCAGTTAACTAGCTTACTTGCAATATCTGAGTTGTATATGTGTCGTTATGCACGTTTCTGTGACTGCGGACACCGTACATAGTTGGGTAAAATTGCCCGTAAAGGCTAATTTTCTTATGCCACCAAAAGTACCACGTGCCAGTCGTGTCGGCCACGTGGGAGCGCTTTGCCAAATCGAATGTGGTATGCTGATGAGCAATAACTATTAGCTATCTCTCAATTAGCTGATTAAACGATTTACGATGGACCACCACCATTTAAGTTAAAATTTTTATTAGTCGTATGTACGGGATATGCATGGTATACATCTTCCAACTAAGTGCTTACAGTACCTACAGGTTTCTTCTCGACAATCCTCCAGTAGGGAAACGTCATGGAACACATGTTTGTTGCTAGCTAGTAACATGATCCCTTTATTTTTCCTTTCAAGTGAACTCTGCTAAAAAGCAGAAGAAGAAGAAGGAAAAGACAGTTGCTGTTGATGACGTTGGGGTAAGTCATTACAAGCTTTTTTCACTGTTAGATTCAAATGGTACGAACATTTTCCCTATATTCCTCATTTTTTGGTACAGGATATTCAGGAGAGTGGAGATTTCCTCATCAAACCGGAGTCCAAAGTTGCTAGTCTGGACACATCTCAATGGCCTTTGCTGCTGAAAGTGAGTTTGGCTACTCTTGTCCTGTCATCCATCTGTAGAAGCAGGATGCTGTATCTGAAATGATGAACTTGTTTATCCATTCGCTGAGTGCTGCTGGGCCCTGGCCCTGCAGCCCCCTGTGTCTGTTCTTGACTCAGGGGGATCAGCGGCTTGACTCTATGCTTTTGCCCCAGTGTTCTACTGGGGTAAACTGTGTTGGGGGCAGGTGTGCTGGTGCTATGGTTAAGGGCCCGGCTACAACTAAGACGAGCGTAAACTCCTGATCACATGCACATCCCTTCCATGCAATTACATTTGGTTATTTGTAAGGGAAATTCTTAATTCTAACTTCTCCCCTGTTGACTCATTTTGTCATGCAGAATTTTGACAAACTCAACATCAGGACAGCTCACTACACACCCTTGCCAAATGGCTCAAACCCTCTGAAGAGGAACATTCAGGACTATGTCAGGTAACTTTTGGTCCTTTTTGCTCAGTCGCGTGAATTTTTTATGAAGCCACATGATGAATGTAAATAGATTGCACTAGCACTATGTGCAAAGATGACTCCTTATCTATCACCCTTGTCTGATGGCTCTACACGGATGCCTTTTAAAATATTGAAGTGTTGTCTGTGATTTTCATTTTGCTCCACTCCTCTAACTCAATCCATGTGATGTGCAGGACAGGCTTCATCAACTTGGACAAGCCTGCCAATCCCTCCTCTCACGAGGTGGTGGCCTGGATCAGACGTATCCTGCGAGTGGAGAAGACTGGCCACAGTGGCACCCTGGACCCCAAGGTGACAGGCTGCCTCATTGTGTGTGTGGACAGAGCCACACGACTGGTCAAGTCCCAGCAGAGTGCAGGTGAGTCACCTTGTAAACCCAACTCCTTCCTGCTCTGAATGTTTACCTCCTGATGGTTATGTAAACACATTAAGATTAGCCTCTCCTTACTACTCTTCTGCCGTCTGTTTCAGGCAAAGAGTATGTGGGAATTGTTCGGCTGCACAATGCTATTGAGAATGAGCACACGCTTGCTAGGGTAAGTTATCTTGTTAATGCAGTTTTTTACTCTTAGCATGGTTCAGAGTTTGTAATTTAACTTTAAAAGTATGCCAATAAATTTGTCTGCTTTTGTAATATTAAGTTACTGCCTCTTGACATGTATGTGAGATGATGATTGTGTTTATCCATTCTCTGAGTGCTTGCTAGGGTCCTGCTTTCTCTGTGGTGCTCATGTCTGTTTTAGCCATGAGTGTCTGCTGTGCCCCTGGCGCCACTCTGCCACTTCAGTGTTCTACTGGGGCAGCTTGTGGTGGAGACAGGGGCAGGACTGTAGGGCCCTGCGATAACAAAGACGAGTTGACACGCCTGATCACACTAGTAAGGACATGGGTGTTATACCGGTGTTGTGGGACGTCATGGTTAATCCAACACTTGTCTCTTTTTTTTTTTTTAGGGTATTGAAACCCTTACAGGAGCTTTGTTCCAGCGACCACCTCTCATCGCAGCCGTTAAGCGCCAATTGAGAGTTAGGACCATTTATGAAAGCAAACTCATTGAGTACGACCCAGAGAGGAGATTGGGTAAGGAATCGAATGCTTTATTTCCTTATGCTCCGGTTAGAAATGTTTGTCAGTACTTGAATACATGAAATTACGATACTCTTTATAAACTGGAAGTTGTTGATGCTATTTTAGAGATGATAATCTAACCGTATTGTTTGTTGCAGGTATTTTCTGGGTGAGCTGCGAGGCTGGGACCTACATCAGAACCCTGTGTGTCCACCTGGGGCTCCTCCTGGGTGTTGGTGGTCAGATGCAGGAGCTGAGGAGAGTTCGCTCTGGTGTTCTGGGAGAGAGGGTGAGTCTCTTACCTCTTTCATAATCCTTTGACTGTGTTTTGTCTGGTTACTTTGAGGTCCAAAGTGTTGAGTTCGGTTCTGGGCCTCTCCCCAGTCCTGGTAATTATTCTTTGGCACAGAAATGGCATAGAGTGGCTCTGAATAGAAAGTGGACATGCCAGCCACTTGATTCCACTCTAGCCAACATGTTATGCGAATGTTGATACTTAGGCCTATGGTCTGTTTAATGTGTAATGTATTTAGGACTCATTCAATGTTGGAACATGTTCTCTGCAGGACAATTTGGTGACCATGCACGATGTGCTGGATGCTCAGTGGCAGTATGACCACAACAAGGATGAGACATACCTTCGCAGAGTCATCTACCCACTGGAGAAGCTTCTAATATCTCACAAACGTCTGGTCATGAAAGACAGTGCAGTGAGTTCTTGTTTTCTGACTCTAAATTGATAGTCTGGGTGTTGTTTTCCAAATGTGCCCTTGTTTAGAGGACTAAACAAGTCTTTGAATTAATTCTGATTTATGTTCTCCCCAGGTGAATGCAATCTGCTATGGAGCAAAGATCATGCTGCCTGGTGTACTACGATATGAGGATGGCATCGAGATCAACCAAGATATTGTGGTTATAACAACCAAAGGAGAGGCCATTTGTATAGGTGCGCAATAGAAATATGCTGTTCTGCAAAGCGATTGGTTTTTCAAAAGGCCACATGATGATCTCATAGACTGCATTAGCACTTTGTGCAAAGATGACCTATTATCTATCACCCTTGACTGATGGCTTTGAAAAACTAGATTTTCTCCATATAAATGTTTATGCTCTTATCTCAACTTTGTTTTCTTACAATTTTCCAGCTACTGCCCTCATGACGACTGCAGTGATCTCCACATGTGACCACGGGGTGGTGGCCAAGATCAAGAGGGTCATCATGGAACGAGACACCTACCCCCGCAAGTGGGGCCTGGGCCCAAAGGTAACGCCTCTTGTGCAAGCTATTGGTAGTCTCCATTTACATTTTAGTCATTCTTATCCATAGCGACTTACAGTAGTGAGTGCATACGTTTTTTATACTGGTCCCCCGTGGGAATCTCGCATCCCTGGCGTGTGTGAGGCACACTGGACTACAACAGTTTATGCTTTTAGTGCTGTATTAGGAAGATTCTAACTATGATTTCTAATGAACAGGCCAGCCAGAAGAAGATGATGATCCAGAAGGGCCTGTTGGACAAACATGGCAAAGCCAACGGCAGCACTCCATCAGACTGGAAGGAGGGCTACGTAGATTACAGGTGTGAAACCAGTCTGGGAGGGGGCTAGATGGAGCAGTTTGGTATAGCAACCTACATGCATCTTATGATTCTAGTCAGCAGACAGTTATCCCTTTCTGGTCTGCCCCGTGGTCTCTGAGGGAGTCAGTCTGCAACATCAACTCTCGTAGCTCAGCAGAGATCTGGTAGTGCATTCTGCCTGGCTGGCAGCTGAGCTGTGTGAACATTCATAGCTACTATTTCCCACCCATGTGGGGTAACTTGCAACCCAAACCTTTTCAGTCAACAGTTGATCTGTAGGTGCATTTGTTAATCGTTCTTAAGGAATGAGTCTGATACAAAGGCTGACATGTGGCCTTCTCATTTTCAGTGCGTCCAAGCCCAAGGCTGAAGGAAACGGCAATGGTGAAGCAAAGGTATGTGTACATAAGTTGATACTCTGGTATTGATTGATTTGAATTGGATCAGTATTTGGCACGCATGCCAAAGAAGCTGTAGTTCATTCCATGTATGAAGTTATGTGCATAATGAGATGGACTAAACAATGTCTCCGTCTTTCAGAGGAAGCGTGAAGACAGTGACAGTGATGCAGCAGCACCCTCTGCACCTTCCACTCCGTCGGCAGAAGAGAAGAAGGAGAAGAAGAAAAAGAAGAAGGAAAAGAAGCAGAAACTAGAGGAGGTGGAGCCAGCAGCAGAGACAGACGGAGAGGTGGGTTTCTGCTTCTGTTCTGAATGGACAGCAGTATGACCTTGTGGCTCTAGAATATGCTCTGGTCACAGGGAGGGACATGTTGAAGTTATGGTTTTCAGCAGTAGTTTCTCTGTAAATATACAGCCAGTTAATGAAGTGCCATGCCTATCACTGGTGCAATATAATTTGCATTTATCCCGTGCAGAAAGTTATCCCTTTCCAACCTGCCTGTGGCTGCAGAGGGAGTCAGTCTGCTACATTATTGTGGGTGTCTTTCAAGCATGAGCATTTGGTCATGTTGGTTCCTTACATCTTCTACACCTATTTTGTTAGCAAAGTCACTACAGCTACACCTAACATGCCTTTTAAACTGCAGAGGGCATTTTCACTTAGGACTTTGAATTGCTTTAAACATTTGCCAAAGGAATAACAAATCTCCTTATGCACAGGTGGGCGAGAGTGCCAAGAAGAAGAAGAAGAAGAAGAAGAAGGAAGCGGAGGCAGAAGCAGAGTGATAAGCTTATGAAAAACATGGACAATGAAAGGACCATAGAACGAGTGCCTGCCGCTATTTACCTTACAGATGCAACGGGCGCTGAGTAGGCAGAACCCAGAGTTTTAATCCTTTTTTGTTAATCAAGTCTTTGTCCAGAATGGCCGCACATGGATAATCATAAGGGGCTTGGACTAGGTTAGGCTTGTGATCATGCGGTTAATGGTTGCCATCTCAACCACCACGGTATGACCTTGTTTTTCTACTCATGACAGTGACATTTAGTTTTTACATGTTTTATGTACTCTCCCTGTGTTGACATCAGTTTTCTCTGGGTGTACCTCTATGTGAAATGTGATCAGAGTTTTTCTTTTATATTGTACTGTAAATACAGAAACCATAAATTGTAATTTGAAATGAATGTTTTTTTCTAACTCTGCCTTGGTGTCTTTTTTCTGCCTAGTTGCTAGGATCTGAGGCTGTCTACAGCAAGCGGGACATTTTAAAAAATGTATTTAAATATTATATTTGAGTTACGATTTTTGGCTTAAAATTACTCATTCCATGATATACAAACAACCTCCAATAGATGGCGCTGTAGCCTGGCAGCACACTCTGTATTTGGGCCTACAGTCAGGTTCAGAATGCGCCCAGTCATCGCCACTTCATTGCTTGATGACTTTTGACGTGAAAAAGAGAAGTGGACTCTGAATGCTGCTCTACTTTTTGTCAGAGGAATAAATGAGAGCTTTGAAATAAGAGGAACTTGCGATGGAATCAATGATGGGAACAACCAGGGGCTCTGACTTATACAGTGAAGGAAAAAAGTATTTGATCCCCTGCTGATTTTGTACTTTTGCCCACTGACAAAGAAAAGATCAGTCTATAATTTTAATGGTAGGTTTATTTGAACAGTGAGAGACAATAACAAAAAAATGCATGTCAAATGTTATAAATTGATTTGCATTTTAATGAGGGAAATAAGTATTTGACCCCCTCTCAATCAGAAAGATTTCTGGCTCCCAGGTGTCTTTTATACAGGTAACAAACTGAGATTAGGAGCACACTCTTAAAGGGAGTGCTCCTAATCTCAGTGTGTTACCTGTATAAAAGACACCTGTCCACAGAAGCAATCAATCAATCAGATTCCAAACTCTCCACCAAGACCAAAGAGCTCTCCAAGGATGTCAGGGACAAGATTGTAGACCTACATAAGGCTGGAATGGGCTACAAGACCATCGCCAAGCAGCTTGGTGAGAAGGTGACAACAGTTGGTGCGATTATTCGCAAATGGAAGAAACACAAAATAACTGTCAATCTCCCTCGGCCTGGGGCTCCATGCAAGATCTCACCTCGTGGAGTTGCAATGATCATGAGAACGGTGAAGAATCAGCCCAGAACTACACGGGAGGATCTTGTCCATGATCTCAAGGCAGCTGGGACCATAGTAACCAAGAAAACAATTGGTAACACACTACGCCGTGAAGGACTGAAATCCTGCAGCGCCCGCAAGGTCCCCCTGCTCAAGAAAGCACATATACAGGCCCGTCTGAAGTTTGCCAATGAACATCTGAATGATTCAGAGGAGAACTGGGTGAAAGTGTTGTGGTCAGATGAGACCATAATCGAGCTCTTTGGCATCAACTCAACTTGCCGTGTTTGGAGGAGGAGGAATGCTGCCTATGACCCCAAGAACACCATCCCTACCGTCAAACATGGAGGTGGAAACATTATGCTTTGGGGGTGTTTTTCTGCTAAGGGGACAGGACAACTTCACTGCATCAAAGGGACGATGGACGGGGCCATGTACCGTCAAATCTTGGGTGAGAACCTCCTTCCCTCAGCCAGGGCATTGAAAATGGGTAGTGGATGGGTATTCCAGCATGACAATGACCCAAAACACACGGCCAAGGCAACAAAGGAGTGGCTCAAGAAGAAGCACATTAAGGTCCTGGAGTGGCCTAACCAGTCTCCAGACCTTAATCCCATAGAAAATCAGTGGAGGGACACTGGCCGCACTCACATCGCAGTGCCGCACTGAGACATACAGTAGCTCTTTGATCGACCTGCATGCTGAGTTTTCCCGCCGCTTCTCAGACTTCACCAAGACTGAGCTGGAGCTTGTATCATGCCCCCTGTCTTTCGACAGTGAGAAAGCACCACCAGACACACAATTGGAGCTCATCGACATCCAATGTGACAGTGCTTTGAAGGAGAAGTACAAAACAGCAGCGATAGACCAGTTCTATGGCTCACTGAATGAAACAAAGTTTACAAACATTAAAAAGCACGCCCAAAGGATGTTTGTTTTATTCGGATCCACGTGTGTGAACAAACGTTCTGTCATGAATTACAACAAATACCGTCACAGGTCAAATTTAACAAATGACTACTTGTCAGCTGTTCTGAGAATCTCTACATCAAAGATGACACCAGACTTTGATGCCCTTGCCAAGAGAGGTGACCAGACCCATTGTTCACATTAAGACTAATAACCTTGACTGGGGTAGGCAAGGATTATGCTTTGTCATGGTGATGGTTATGCAGTGAGAATTGACCAGCAATGCACTTGGATACAGGTAATAACTATAACTAATCAGTCAGATTTGGCCTGAGGTGATTGGATAATTGTAAATATGTCTCACAATGGAAATGAGAATTGTTCATTAATATGCTTTCAGAAACAGACCATTCCAAATGAAACTGATGCTCTTCCCATATGTTTCACTCAAATTTTTGAATTTTTTTTTTTTTTTTTTTACAAATCTGCTGTTACATTTTGCATGTCTCCAGTCATATAATATATATATATATTTTTTTAAGTTTGCATATTGTGACTAAGTTTGATTGTACTTTACAAGGGTAGAGATGCAGGATCTGTGTGTGTGTTTGACTGTGTCTGTGATGTTATAAATTATATCAATTTTGTGAAAATTTTGTTCACAAAAAAGAAGGGTAGAGATGGTACAAGGGTAGAATTGTTCTGCAAGCATATGTACACCTACAGTACACTAGTAGTTGCGTGTCAATGTGAAAATGAATAAAGGCTTCACATGTTTTGTCACGCATATAGTATGTGGCCCTTCACTTGGTTTCCAAAACTCAATGTGGCCCTTGAGCCAAAAGGCCTGGTCTACAGTGTAATGACTTGAAGGACGGAGTGAGAATAATTGATTTTCTTATTCAGACCTACCTTTCACACCAAATGAGTATGAAACTCAATCAGCAATATGGAGTGGGGGGGTTTAATTGTTTGAAAGTGCCTTACATCATAACATGAGGTATACATTTCTGATGAGTTGAGACCAGTACTGAGGTTGTCAACAAAATGATTCACTTAAGATGACAGACTTGACAATTTCATGTAGGACACGTTTCCCTGTATTTTAACACATTACCACGTATATTGATAATATAGCTATGCAAAATTTCATGACACTTTAAAAATTAAACCCGAGTTAAGGATACTGATGAAACCCTGTCAGGTAGTGGCGTTGCGTTCACAGTAGTGGTCCACTTTAATTGTTAACATACCAACAATCCTATCTGCAGCCGGACGGTACCAATCACTCTGCACCTAAAAAGCCTGATTCACAAAGGTTTTACAAACGTAAATTATCCCTTTGGTTGGGTTCATTATACTTTCTCTGAAATAAAATATCTTCATCTATTGCTCTTTTTTTTAATGCTCCTGTGTGAAACTGAATGAAAATTACAATAACCATAGTGATTAGCTGCTACACAAAGAATGGCGTATAAGTAACGCGTGGCCAGGGCCTGTATTCACAAAGCCCCTCGGAGTAGGAGTGCTGATCTAGGATCTGACAATAATCTTTTGCATTATGATCTAAAAGGCTAAACTTATCCTAGATCAGCACACTCACTCTGAGACGCTTTGTGGATATCGGCCCAGGTCTTGTGGGGGTGTGATATTGCACCAGTTTTTGTTAAACATACAATGGTTTTTCAGGGGTACACAGGTCAGTAGACCCAGGAAACAGGTACCCATTGTGGGGTGGAGGTGGCTTGCTCCATGGCTTCCTCCACTCCTTTCACACTCTCATCAACATCATTGTTAACTAGCTGCACATCAAAGAAGTGGCTGTAGCTGGAGAGGATGGCATCCGACTCCTTCTGGATCAACTGCACCGCTTCTGACTAGAAGGGAAGGTACAACAAGTTATCAGACTACGAAGTCAAACTCCTGAGGGGTTCAGCATCTCATTACAGACTGGAAACGATATCGTAGTGTAAATGGTTGGAGAGAGCCATACTTTGAATGGTCCTCAACTGAAATAACCTTAATTCCTGGATATAAGGAATGAGCAGTAGCGTACCTGGGTAGCTGAGTTGGTGGGTGCAATGAACACCACGAGAGGCGCAAAGTCTGCCGTCCGCAAGAGTTTCAATGTCTGCATAACAAGAAAAAGTAAGCCAAATCATCTTGTTATTCATCTGAAACAAATATCTTGTTCTGCTAACCTTGAGTGTGTGTGTTTTTAAATAGTTAATTTTTTATCAAGTTCTATGCCTACCTGTGGTTCAACATCCAGCAGGGCGATTTTGCCTTGCTCATGGATCTTCTGGATAGTCTCTATTTTGGTTCCAAACATGAATCCCTGGAAGCTGCCATACTCCAGCAGCTCATTCCCAGTGATGCACTTGGTCATGGCGTCGTTGGAGATGAAGTAGTACTCCTGCCCGTTCTCCTCGTCCTTACGTGGGGGTCTGGTGGTGTCTGTTGTTTGGATCGAGCCCCAGTTAATGGTGGGTTTGGGAAAACTAATTGCTCTCAAACCAGATAGAAGACCATTAGAAGTAAAAGCCCTACTTACGTGGTGCAGGGTAGGCAAACCTCTCGGGGTATTTGGTCAGCAGCGAGCTTTTGATATGGCTCCTTCCTACACCCGGTGCACCTACACATATAGAAGGCAAAGAGAGGTTCATCTACTCACTTTTAGTGTCGCAATCTCAAATATCGGGTTTAAATTAGGTTTAAGGCAGGCAGGTCTCGCTTATGACGATCATATAGGGAGCTTACCAATAAGCACCAAGGTTTTTCTGCTGAAGGCAGGGAGCCGAACAACCTCTTCATAGGAAATCACGTCCAATTGGTCAAAGACTAACAAGGGAGAAGAGAATATACATGGGTGGTTTAGGGATCTAAAACAATGCCATGCAATGTAAAATACATTATACATCTAGTTAGTATAGGTAGTTCTCAAGATTGTATTGGGTATAAACAAATGGCAAGTCTTACTAGAGCTGTGCTTGGCCAGATACTTGTCTTTGCACTTTTTCTTCTTTCCAAAGGGGCTGCAGGATTGGGTGCCCTCTGTGGCCTTGCTTTTACTTGCCACACGCCTGGAGCAGAGAGGAGAGACTGGGGGTTATTCACACACTGAAAACCTATATTTTAGAGCGGGTCTCAACTTAATGTTGAGAGTTAGAATAGTAGAATACACAAGGTGCATTTTTGAAATTTGGTTGTGCATCAGCAGTTTTTCTCTTGTTATGTCAGTCACTGACTGTCACTCAATTAGCCCATGTCAGCTAACATTTTTAAGATTGGTAAGTTAGTCTTACCAGCTATCTAAACTTGTTGTAATCATGGTCAAACTACCGACCGGGAGCGGGGGGGGCATTGATTTTGTTAGACACTTTCACTCAGATATATAAAAAACTGCAAACATCTCTCTACACCCTATGGCAAAATTAGAAGAATTGCAGAAAAATAGCTTTAAAGCTGCTAATTTTTCTCTCTGCCCCATGGCAAAATGTGTAGAATTGCCGCAAACTTGCTTTAATATGGCAACATTTTATCTACACCCCATGGCAAAATGTGTAGAATTGCAGGCAATTAACTCAAAAATTCAGCTGTCAAGAGGGGGTCCGCTAAAATATTTTGCTCGCAAGGTGGGGGGTCCCCGCAACTAAATGTCACTTAGGGCCCCTAAAAGGCTAGGGCCGGCTCTGACTGCATGTGTGGGTATGGATGTGTATATGCAGCCGCGGCTCCTCATGATGAGTTCAGATTTTTGTAGCCCCCAGCCCCATCAAAGTTGCCCATCCCTGGTTTACAGTAAAGTGTGTTTTTCAGCATTTAATGTTTTTGTTAGGATTAGGAAAAGGCCAGCTGATCCTAGGGATTTCAGTGCTTAAACATATTGATACAACAGTAGCTAAAATGGGGAGAAGTCTGTCCATAATAAAGCACTGCTCTCCCTTCTTAACAGCACTATCAACAAGGCAGGTCCTACAGGCCCTAGTTTTGTCGCACCTGGACTACTGTTCAGTCGTGTAGTTACATGCCACAAAGAGGGACTTAGGAAAATTGCAATTGGCTCAGAACAGGGCAGCACGGCTGGCCCTAGGATGTACACAGAGAGCTAACATTAATAATATGCATGTCAATCTCAGTGCTTCAAGCAACTTTGAGGCAAAAGGTTTTTTACAGGTAATCAGAAGTGGGTCTTCTACTTTGTGTACTATTACCATTCTTGAAGTTCTGGGGATGGGATGAGTCCAGCGAAGTCGGCGGTAGAGTTGTCTACCCTGCCTTGCCACCAGTTTGGATCCTGCTTGTTAATGATCTGAATGATGTCGCCCGTTTTGAACTTCAGCCCTGCCTCTTTGCATGGGATGAGATCATCTTTGGCAGGGTCGTAGTCAACCTGAGCCCTCATGTACATCTGTGGAGGAAGTAACACAGAACTGCTGCACACACAGAGATGGCTGAGAGGACATGATCCCCTTTCCGGGAACTGGGCAATAACGTTCGCCATATGTGTATTGTGGTTGATATGGTTGTTGCAATGACGTGTAGCACTGCAGTTTCCAGCATATGGTGCGAAATCGTATGTTATTTTGAATTAAATCAGGAGATAGTGCTGTGGCTCAGATTACATTTACCTGTCTAAACAGCATCCTAGATGTTAGTGTTAGTTAGTAATCTATCAGTTAATGGGTCACAGATCCTTCCTGTGGTAATATGCTCTCTGACGCAACACACAGAGGACCTAGCAGCATCCACAGGAGGGATTTGGTCTCTAAAAGGTTATTGTTTTGTATATAATTACCGTATAGTTTAGGATATGCTACTAATCGATCAATTGGCAGAAAAATTAGACTGTCATCACTGACCACACAATTCGTGCAGTTATCATAATGCCTGGACAATGGACATGCTTCTACTATTCTGGTATTGACAAACATGACTTTGGTTGAAGTGTTTGTCATTACGTTGTATAACACTGTTTTCCAATTAGTTCACATTTAAAAATGAAACTCATATCTCGAAATGTTGAATTATTCTAGATTGAGAGGCAGAACAATCACTATCAACTGCCGCACGTTGGGGGAGATTTGATTGCATAATGTGACCAGCAGATGTCAGAGTGAAACGCTGAGCACTACCAATGTGTTTCAGTTCAGTTCGCCAGTCTAACATGAGTGATGATCTGTATAGTAGTGGAATCTAATGGTTGTATAGTCACCTGTGTCTTTAATTGGCTTAAGGGTAGGATTCGCCTGACAAAGAACAAACTCAATTTAATAAAGAGGATTTGGGAGAAGACATGATTGGAGGTACAGGACGGTACCGTATCAAAGACGTGGTTACGCTTCTAGCACGGTATCATAGAAAAATAACCTTAACACTGTGGAACCTTGTTTATTTGTCTTATTACAATAGTGGTAGTGAATAATCCACCAATTTGCTGATATGGTCAAAATATAATAGGAACAGTATTTAGATGACGATATAGCACGTGACTAGAGTAGGTTATGAGTCAAAATGGCACCACTAGATGACTAAATATAGTGACTGATGCCCTCTGTAATGACTGTCAACCCCTTGTTAACTGAAGGGTGTACTATTACACAATATCATCTACCTGCTGTATTTTTCTGATTAAATCATTTGGGATATCATGGCAGAACTAGTACAACAAAGAGCGTAACCCCGCTTGAATAGTAACCATTCATTTGATCATGCATGCGGTTGAAATTTGATTTCAGGGTGCGAAAAAATAAATACAAAATCAGTCCAGATAGTGATCATAGCCAAGTCCATTCATAAAGGGGAAAATGTGCAAATCCAATGGGTCATTTATTGGCTTACCTCACACACAGGAGAGCACCTTGGTTGGTTGGGGATGATTTTCATTGTGACTACTCCGTTGGTATCTTTCTGTAATGGAGGATGACAACCATTTTACTTACACTCCACACTATCAAAACTATGATTGTGAGATTGCAACATATCACCCATTCTCTCAGGGGCAGAATGCTCTTCAGTATATTTTCTTTGTTAAAACAGAGATGGTAGGGACTTGCCAGGATCTTTTGTAGCTGGTCGACAGATTGGTTGGCCACACTCGTTCCATTGATCTCTGCTATTTCATCCCCTTCATTTAGGGAACCTGGAGACGGACAACAAATTATCAGCACAGTACTGAGGATCAGTATGACCAAAGAGTGTTATCAGGCAAATAATATAATATATATATATAATAATAAACTAATGTCTATTTGCCATACAAGTATGGGAATACTGTTGCTGTTCTAATACAAATGCATTACAATCACTTCAGTATGTTAGTCGGTGTGGTTGAGTTTTGTACCTTGTCTGTGTATCATGCCCCCATGTAATATTCTGGCCACAGTGCACTTCTGTTTTCCATTCAATTTCAGAGTCACCCCCTAAAGGCAAAGAACATGAGGCATGAAAACAGCACACGACAATCTTTCCTCAAAATGACAGAGCGAGTCACTGAGAGATAGAGAGGAGGGACGGGGAAAGGAAAGGAGTGAGAAAGACAGAAAGGGACTGAGAGAGACAGAAAAAAAGAGGAATTGGCATCTGAAAGGTTTACCATGGGCTCTGAGGGATTTTTTTCAAACGCCACCTCACGCATCCTGGTTAGCTCAGTTCCGTTCATGTGACCAGCACTGCCGTTGGTGTATACTTCTGCTCCCTTTGTCTCATAGGCTGGCATAAGCCCCTATGGAAAAACATGTCAACACTTAACATCAATAGGCACAGGAGATGGATTCATTGACATGGCTAGGTACAACAGGATACTGGGGTGAAAATAAATAAATAGATTGTTACAATGAGCTAAACATCCTGACCATCTGATTATTGGAACACTGGTATTTCCAGTGGCGTTATTAAAAGCTTTTTTCGGCTGCGTCCCAACAGCCATGTTTAATTTGCAGTTTCAGCATCTGTTTGGGGTTGAAAATTAACTCCACATTTTCACCAGCTCATTAGGCAGGGACAACCCATGTACGCTGCTCTGGTACACAAAAGGTTGTCATGGCTACGCCTGAGTGAGATCGCGTTTAGAAGAAAAGTATTGATATGAACAAACAAATCCCTCGTAAAGATTAAGACATCCATTACATCAACAAATATCAACCCTGACTACTTGACCACTGTCTGGCTGTGAGAACTGAACTGTGTGTAATGTCACTCAAAGGAATGTGGCCTTTAATGGTGATCCCTCCACTCCATCCGTTTCATTTCAGCAATGTGCAAACCAGGTTTGATTGAATACAAGTACAAATGCAAAATGCTTAAGTACACCAAAAGTACACTATGTTAATGACCTTTTTATGAACTTGAAATACCAAAGCAGCAAATTCAAATCATGGATCCAAATGTACACCATGAGATTCTTTTAAACAGATTGGAGACACTGGTGCCTTTCCTTTCCTTAATTCCACACAGAGAGCGGATAATAGAAGTGGGTCCTCCTGTGGGATTTGGCCTGCTCTGCTGTGTGGATGTCCCTCCATTACACACGCTTTTATCACATTAACTAAATCACTTTTACTGCCCCCGGCCCCATGGGCATTATCACATTGCTAGCCCTGCCAGGGATTAGTAAAACCACTCACGTGGATGGCCATCATACTAATCTAGCCCTTGACTGTTCTGTACATGGACCCCAGGGTGACAAAGGTTACTTACCACCCTTATTGTGCAATAATGGAATGAAGCCTCCTGTACTCCCTGATGGAACATGCTGCCAGCTACAGCGGCAAATGTTTGTTATCTAACATAGATACGTTTTATTATCTTTTAACAGATAACTGCAAGTGTCCCTTTACTGTTAGCGATCTCAGGCTGTATAGGGACATGGAAAGTGATAACATTAGTTCAGAGAAATCACAAGGTGACTTTGTCAACCACGCAAACAGAAACAACTTTTATTTTTAGATAAGTTAAGAATGTGTTCAATGTGTATGACCACACCATGCTGACACACATTAATTCGCAATGACACTGACAGCTTTGTTTTCACAGTTATCCGCTCACAGAAAAGTAATTAGGCCTATAAGAAGGGGGTAATCTGTCATAGTTCTTTATATGAATGGAAATCAATATGCCAGTAGTCTTGTCTAGTCTAGTCAGATCCACTGGCTAAAGTAACAGGAGGTGGCAGTGATGTCTTTGAGAGAAAACAACAAGGCCATAAAAATGATTAACAACTCCAATGGCAATGAGCTGGTCCTTCCATCATCATATTTTCACAAAGCTATTTCCTTTATCTTATAGGTTTTAGTCTCTCCTTGTTCCTTGTAACTGAGTGGATTATCGTTAGAGTGTGTGATCTATGTGCAACAATGGCAAATTATATTATAGAAAAATCGAGTGGAAGTTTTACGACAACTGTAGGTCTATCCTGCCCATTTCTATGGGTTAGAGGTAGAATGGATATGTAGCAGGCCCAGTCTGGGGAAACCTAATCATGCAGAGTGCAGGATTCCCCCTCCTGTGTGTCTGAGACGGAACAGAACAAGGTCACACACACACACACACACACTACACTTTAACACCATATGGACTATCCTGCAGTGTTCTAGGAAAGCCTAGAGGTGTCTTATGGTCAATGTAAGTAAACATGTTGTTTACTTTGCAACATAATACAGATATTTACAGGATACCAGTACTAGGAGAGTAGAAATAGTCCCTGTCATAACACATCAATGTAGTAGAGCAGTCTTTAGACTGGATCCCACGGTAAACACTGATGAAATGACATCCCACACAGGGGCATAGAATGCAGTAAAGAACACATAGAGTGCAGTATGCTGCTTGTCCACTAAGATGGACCAGTCCTGGCCTTTTTTTAAAAAGAAACCTGTAGGAGACACCTGGTGCTTAACAGTTTCACCATCATACAGTGAGGGAAAAAAGTATTTGATCCCCTGCTGATTTTGTACGTTTGCCCACTGACAAAGAAATGATCAGTCTATAACAAATAAATCCAGAAAAACGCATGTCAAAAATGTTATAAATTGATTTGCGTTTTAATGAGGGAAATTAGTATTTGACCCCTCTGCAAAACATGACTTAGTCCTTGGTGGCAAAACCCTTGTTGGCAATCACAGAGGTCAGACGTTTCTTGTAGTTGGCCACCAGGTTTGCACACATCTCAGGAGGGATTTTGTCCCACTCCTCTTTGCAGATCTTCTCCAAGTCATTAAGGTTTTGAGGCTGACATTTGGCAACTCAAACCTTCAGTTCCCTCCACAGATGTTCTATGGGATTAAGGTCTGGAGACTGGCTAGGCCACTCCAGGACCTTAATGTGCTTCTTCTTGAGCCACTCCTTTGTTGCCTTGGCCGTGTGTTTTGGGTCATTGTCATGCTGGAATACCCATCCACGACCCATTTTCAATGCCCTGGCTGAGGGAAGTAGGTTCTCACCCAAGATTTGACGGTACATGGCCCCGTCCATCGTCCCTTTGATGTGGTGAAGTTGTCCTGTCCACTTAGCAGAAAAACACCCCCAAAGCATAATGTTTCCACCTCCATGTTTGACGGTGGGGATGGTGTTCTTGGGGTCATAGGGAGCATTCCTCCTCCTCCAAACATGCCGAGTTGAGTTGATGCCAAAGAGCTCCATTTTGGTCTCATCTGACCACAACACTTTCACCCAGTTCTCCTCTGAATCATTAAGATATTAATTGGCAAACTTCAGACGGGCATGTATATGTGCTTTCTTGAGCAGGGGGACCTTGCGGGCGCTGCAGGATTTCAGTCCTTCACGGCGTAGTGTGTTACCAATTGTTTTCTTGGTGACTATGGTCCCAGCTGCCTTGAGATCATTGACAAGATCCTCCCGTGTAGTTCTGGGCAGATTCCTCACCGTTCTCATGATTATTGCAACTCCACGAGGTGAGATCTTGCATGGAGCTTGACAGTTATTTTGTGTTTCTTCCATTTACGAATAATCGCACCAACTGTTGTCACCTTCTCACCAAGCTGCTTGGCGATGGTCTTGTAGCCCATTCCAGCCTTGTGTAGGTCTACAATCTTGTCCCTGACATCCTTGGAGAGCTCTTTGGTCTTGGCCATGGTGGAGAGTTTGGAATCTGATTGATTGATTGCTTCTGTGGACAGGTGTCTTTTATACAGGTAACAAGCTGAGATTAGGAGCACTCCCTTTAAGAGTGTGCTCCTAATCTCAGCTCGTTACCTGTATAAAAGACACCTGGGAGCAAGAAATCTTACTGATTGAGAAGGGGGTCAAATACTTATTTCCCTCATTAAAATGCAAATCAATTTATAACATTTTTGACATGCGTTTTTCAGGATTTTTTTGTTGTTATTCTGTCTCTCACTGTTCAAATAAACCTACCATAAAAAATTATAGACTGATCATTTCTTTGTCAGTGGGCAAACGTACAAAATCAACAGGGGATCAAATACTTTTTTCCCTCACTGTACAAACAGGCTGAAGCCTTGAACGTTCATTACTCATATTGTTCAGCACACAGAACTGAGTCATAAAGAGACAGGGAGGGATCACTCAGCCTTCAATAAATCCTCCTGCGAAGTGCTGACACTGGTTGGACTGAGAGGGAAGTCACATGTCCAAAGGAAACCGTCAGACTGGTCTAAAGGTCAACTGGTATCATCTGGATAATTAATATATGTAATAGCAGAAAACAGCTGAGGTCAGCTGAAGAACACACAGCACTGGCATTTATTGAATAAGCTGAACTTACAAAGTTGCAAAAACGTTAACTTTCAATTTTTGTGTTAATGATGACCAGGGCACACTTGGTTCCCACTTTTACCACCCGTCCTTGATGAACTGTCTGTCGACTGGGCTGTCATTTTAAGGTCACCTTTGTATAATTGATGAGCTCCAGTTTTTCTTAAGCTTTTTTTGGAACTTCTGAAGTTTATTTTTACAATATCCCATTTCCATAGTTACAAACCAGAATCAAAGAGGTGTGTGTCTAAAGTGAGACATAAAAAGAGAGCTTACAGCCTTTCAATACCCAATAAAGTTTGAAAACGAGTTTATCAAGTGAGCTATCAAATCATTCCAGTTAGAGCTAAAGTATCTTATTTTATTTTAACATAACAAATTACTGGCACCATATCCCGGCGACAATGCCAAACAGTGCCTTATGCCGAAAGAGTCCTGTTACTATGTCATGTGAAATATGGAATTCGTTATGCTGTTACAGTGAAATTAGGCAGGCACCCCCTGTAGGTATTATCAGTTTAACAGTAAACAAATTGTGTAGTCTTCCTCAACAGGTATCACAGTTTAAATATAGCATTATTAAAAGATTACAGCTACTCATTGTATAATCCCTCTCAATGTCGGAGTCTAAGTTTTGTCAATAACCCTCTTTATCTCATAATGCTGAACTAGTCAACTCAGTTGTCAGGAATGCAACATAGTATGATACGCTATCTGAAAAAACAGCTACAGGCTTCAACGTGCCACGGTAGATTCAACTGTGGAGTTCCTTGGCACTCCCAGTCTCCCAGAAGCAAAACACTCTGTTCTTCTGTGGCTTCCTACTTCCACTGAGCAGTGTCAGAGGGGAGGGGGGTGGGGGGGTCACGTGATCTCAGAGTCAAAGAAAAACAAGCTGTCTTGAATCCTTGGGGTCTTTTGTACATGTGAGTCATTGGTGCTGACCCCTGACCTCATTGTGTGAACAGCAGGCCTCTGGGAGTTGTAGTCATGCACCAGTGACCGAAGCTATGATGGGGATAAGTAAACATAGGTCACTCAGGCCATTTACCATAGAAGAAAATGGTCAGTTCCGGTCTACTTAACTGGGTGTGTCTCCCATAGACACACATGCAATAGCAGCTGGGTCTGGTCTACTTAGTTCATTGACTTTAATTGAACCAGAAAAAAAACTGAGAAAATAAAACAGTGAGTGGGGTTTCTCGCTTCCTCTTCCATCTCTGACGGAAGCTTGGTTATTTAAGTGGGGGAGGGGTGTAAAAAACAACAGGGCCATGAGAGTTTGGAACTCTCTTTGTCATTGGTCTATTAACCAATTTACCACATGGTGATGTCACCATGGAATGCTGAAACTCCCGCCCATGCAAACCTGCTGATTAGAAGGTCCTGTGTAAATTGTATATTTAACGAGCAACTATCAGGAATAACACTGATAAAATGTCTTCACACTTTTACAGTGTTAGTTTCATCAGCTGTTCTACAATATTATACAAAACACAGGAAACATTTAATTTTGACTGCACAGGGCCTTTAACCAATGTAATGCTTATAATACCTTAATAATTCAAATGCAATATTTGAGGGATGTCAAGACCAGCTAAATTTGATATGAAATCAGAGAGCAACATTGTTCATGAGGTCATGTTTTTTTGGTTCAATGAGGGGATGGGAGCATGGAATGTAACACAAGCACATCCGCAATGTTCTAGTGTCAGTCTGTCCCTGTTTAACCCAATGAGTCCCACTGTAACGCCTGCAAGTTTTGGACTTCTAACTGGGTTGTACCATTGGATTTGTCAATTTCTTCTGTATCCGTACATACCAACCATTAGTGAGTGTGATTACGGGGGCTGAGCTAGAGCGGTGTTTGTGAGACAAGGACGGATCCCGGGGCCCGGTCTTTGTACAAAAAGTCTGTAGAGTCCCAAATGGTTTGAGCTACAAACTATTAAAAGCTAACTATGAAAAGCTGAGTCTCACGAACACGCACATGTTTTGCTCTAGGATGCTCACAAGCTACTCAAGATTCATTAGAAGGTAAGGGGTTCTTCTATAGAAGATCATAGGAAATCCCAGGAAATAGTGTCTCTAATTTTGCAATAAGCTCACATAGTTGCTGTCACAAACTCCACAAACAGTTGTCACCAACTAGTTGGATATTCATTTCCCAGTGAGCAAACAATTTATGTACTTACAGCATTCATATACATTCATTTTTATCAGGTTTTTGCTTTGGCTAACCTATTTTTTATTTATTTACATTTGTCAATAAAACTCATGAATGCAACTGTTTATGCCAAATTGTTTTGTGTTCTACTTGCAACCCTGGTTGTCCTGAAAATGACTTAATTGGCATGTAGCCTCGAGGTTAGAGCATTGGGCTAGTAACTGAAAGGTTGCTGATTTGAATACCGGAGCCAACAAGGTGAAAAATCTGTTGCTGTGCCCTTGAGCAAGGCACTTAATCCTAATTGCTCCATGGGCGCTGTACAATGGCGAACCTGACCATGACCCCACTCCCTGCGGGTGCCTCAGGGGGAGTTAGGATATAATAATAAATAATAATATGCCATTTAGCAGACGCTTTTATCCAAAGCGACTTACAGCCATGTATGCATACATTTTTACGTATGGGTGGTCCCGGGGATATGGGGGGGAAAAAACATTTCCATTACACACTTGTGTGTAACAGGACAAATATAAGCACCTCCAAAATTATTATTAAATATAAGGGCTGGACATGCAGATAAATGAAAAAACGATTTCTGCTGGGGTCTCGGGACTGATAAGGTTAAACTACACCAATGACACAGTGGTTTAGGATGGGAGACATTGTGCATTAGGCAGACATGGCTGTGTGTCTATTTATAGAAAGCTGCAGTTCTTTAGCCTGGATGATTAGGCTAGTCTCCAGTGAAACATGACTCAGTGTGTGGCAGGCAGGAGCAGGCTGAGTCTGCACACGTCAGGTGGCTAGCACACACAGGAAGCCTTATTCACACACAAGCAAATAAAAAAACATACTGCACTCTAATCGATCTGGCTAGAGTCGTTTTTCAGTTCAGCTACAGACGCAAAATATACACTTGCAGTCCGAGGCAAGCATCACAAAGATGGAAAAGTAAAGTCAATGTTGGACACACACACACGCAAACAACGAGACACCAGCACTCATCTCTACGATATTCCTAAAATAAGATATTTGTTTACCTCCTCAAAGCAGATGTGATCCTGACTTGGCGACGGTCCAGATTTCACAATAGATGCAGATTTCACATTTCAGCTTCTCGATGAGGTACACTTTAACATGAGCCTCTGCACAAGGTTATTACACATAATGTCAGGGAAAGTCTCCATGCAAGGCTTCCCTTCTCAGCACTCAACGTTTAACCATGTCAAAGTTGCTACTTCAATGTCACTTTCAGACATACTTTGTTTTACGTATCAATCAGGGGACATGTTTTCCTTGTTGGAAGTATCATGACTTCTTTCGAACTTGATTGCCTGACTTGCTCCCTCACTCATTAGCGCCTCCTTCACTGATCAAGCAGAGTGAATCACTGGAACCCATGCTATACAGACATTGAACCACGGGTCACTTCCCGTTTCACACTGCGTATTTAAATACTGTATCCCCGACGTAGCTCATCATAATATTTCTACTACTGTACAATGTATTTTAGTTACACTGTTTATACACACCGCATATTTATTTATACACTGTATTCTTGAAATTGCTTACTCTAATATATATACTGCTGTACATATAATTATTAGTTGATCTTGTGTCAATTCTCCTGGTATACATACGTATATAATTTTTTTTATTACTCCTACAGTGCTATTTGGGTTGTTAATCAGATTCATCCCGCCGTTCTTGATTTTTTTTTTTTTTCTGTCCCTTACATTTTCATTGTTTGACATGTTACTGCATTGTTAGGAGCTAGTAACATAAGCATTTCGCTGCACCCGCTAAAACACCTGCTAAACTGTACACGCGGCCAATAAACGTCAATAGAACCCTCAAGTAAATCCCATCAAGGTGAAATAATAATAATTAAAAAAGGGGGCCCTACTGGGCACTAGAGCTGGGACGATCAACTGAAAATGATCGACACCGACCATACCGATCACTTATCGCAGGCATTTTGCTGATATCGTTCATTATGATAAGTAGCCTCTACTCGAGAAATGTGAAATTCGAAATGAAATTAGTTTGCGAATATGGGTGATTGTTAATAGGACAGTTGATGGCTACAACCATCAAACTAGTAGTAGCAGTTTAAAGGATACTTAAAAAAAAAAAAACTGGGGTGCACATTAATGTAATAAACGTATCCTTATATTGATCGGTATCGCATCAATTCAGTCAATTTATCGCGATTTTGATTTTTGTCCCTATAGTCCAGCTCTACTATGCAACCTAACCCTAATCCTCTGACCATGACATGGCAGTAGGGGCCCTACTAAGGCACCCTACCCCTAATCCTCTGACCCTGACCAGGCAGTAGGGGCCCTACTGTGCACCCTAACCCTAATCCTCTGACCAGGCAGTAGGGGCCCTACTGTGCACCCTAACCCTAATCCTCTGACCCTGACCAGGCAGTAGGGGCCTTACTGTGCACCCTAGCCCTAATCCTCTGACCCTGGCCGGGCCTATTGTCCAATCATCACATGCCAAGAAATCCCCCCTTGAGACAGACAAAGGAGAATAGGGGCTTGTTCTTAACCTCCTGCCTGTGTCTATTAGGTACACCTGGCTCTGCATTTCCCCATGCAAGCAAACAAAGACAAGGACCTGAGAATGTCAACCTGATCTAGGGGATTGAGGGGATTAACGATCTGCCCGGCCTAGGCTAATCTACTACAGTAGTGCCTCATCAAGAGGCTGATAACATTAAGTCCTCACCTTTGGGGTCAAAGGTCCATGAATTGTGTGGTTGGAATGGGATCATACTACTGCTGTAAGACCCTTACTAGACAAGTCGAATTATTTCACAAATAATTAAGAAGACAGATGAAAATCCATATTAAAAGATCCAGCGCAGGTGTCTCAGTTTGGAAAACATCCCTTGATGTAATTGAAGCTTATTATAGGAGCGTAACACATTGTAGAATTGAGATGCTGTACATGGTCAACATATGTACATATCTAAACAAGTTGAAAGTAGTGTTAAAAACAGTAGTAGGCCTATACTGGCTATGAGTACCAATGTCAGTCCCCTCTTCTAAAGAATACAACTATCCATTATGTGGACATCACATGTATTTTCCCTATTGCTGTGAAACAGTTAACCTGATTCCTCTATGTGCCTGGTATGTGGTTTCTGTTCCTTGTTAGAGAAATAGCAGAACTGAATCTTGCTTATTATGACTTGTCTGGAACAAATTAAGACGGGATTTGACAAGCACTGAACTTTTCATGATGCAGTAATGGCTTGGGAGAGACCTAGACTGAAACTCTACACATGTGCATGACATAGGTGAAATTACCACATGCCACCCCCCCCCCCAGAACAAGAGTTTGTTAGCTAAGCTAGCCACTTGTAGCTAGCCAGTAACTGCTCCAGTATGTGTTGACGTAATTTCACAGTATTTGTTTTTGGATTGAAGCTGTAGAGATCGGTAAGAAATGGCACTTCTGTAGCCAAATATCTTATTCATCTTGTTTTGTTTTTTCATTAAATGACCTGGTATGATGGTGCATTGGTCAGTTATATAGTTTAAAGCCATTACTCGTGCATTTTTGCCCAAAGTCGACCTTTAAAGTAATTGTCCAGTGTTTCCAGATTTCTACGAAATATGGCTATAATTAATTACAATATGAGTGAAAAAGTTTTCCTTCCAAAAAATGGTAATTAAGTATGTTAAAAAGCAGATTTTCTGTTATGGAATGGTGTGGGCGTACTCCAACAACAGAATGGTGTGGGCTTATACCGGTCATTAAAAATATTCATGCGAGTAGACCGCTGATTGGCCAGCTCAAGCTCCTCAGGAGGATGACATCATCCTCTATGAGGAAAGAACAAGCATTTCTTAAATGGTCTGCTTGCGATACAAACTGCTAAATGTTCTCTCATCCTCATGGCAAAATGTGAAGACTAGCATGAGATTAGCTTAAAACAGCACATTTTTCTCTCTGCCCCATGGCAAAATGTGTTGAAATGCAGGAAGTTAGCTGTTTTCCTATAGAAAAATATGTTTTCCCTTCCACTTATACCCTCCATATACCCCACAATTTACCCCTCAAGAGAGGCATAATAAATCATATCAAACTGTGTAGAATTGCAGGAAATGTGTTTTAAAATGTAAAAAAATTAAAATCATAGTATCCCCCCCCCTTGATATATAACATAGGCCTGTGTGGACGTCATATTAAAATATTTACTAATAGGAAAAACGTACATTTAATAATGTATATGAAAAATACAAAAAGCACATGAACACCAAGATGATAATCTTAAACCGGGTTGTATCAGCCCTGCGTCCTGAACTGATGCAATGAAGTTGATGGACACATCTGTATTGTTTTACAACATCACCAAGGAATGTAAGTAGGCTACAGCCTTCCAGGCGTATAGGCCTACTGCTTATCTGATTAAGACATATTTTCTATAATTATACTATTATGGCAATCGTATGAATGTATTGTAGTGTAAACCTCTTACCTTTTCCGCCTTTGGTTTATTTTGGAGCAGCTGCTCCAGGTACAGGTCGGAGAGGGCTGTTCGAGCGCTGTTGACCCGCTCAAGTATGACAGCGGGTTCGTTTTTATTGGATTTTAATGTCATCTTTACTGGTTAGCAAAAAATGAAAAGTGAACGTGATGTGCCCTTGTTCAAGGTCCGCAATAGGCTGGTCCTAGGTGTAGCAGGGGAAGGGAAAAGGAGTGATAAGGAACCCTGGCGGTCTAATAAATTGCTGTTCTAGGTTAAAGTCCGAGGTTCTGATCAATTCGGAGGTAGCTATATTGTATGATAGGCTGCAAGGACACAGCTGACAAAGCAAGAAAACATTCCAGTGCTAAACGAGGCTGGCTCAATGCAGTTTCCTCAACGGTAGAGCTCTTACGTGCTGCTGAGGGCAGAGGGGGGACATACCAAAAGTGGGGACCGCGCGCCGGAGAAATACGCTACGAGAGGCTACCCTCATGAATTAAGGCGGTATTACAGCATCACTGGTTTTTTACATCTGACTGCTATATGAAACACCTGGGAAAATCCGCACACCATTAAAGAGCACTACAGCCGAGAGGATACCCCTCAGAAATGGTGTTTTCCTCTAATCTCGACGCAGTGTCTACAGACACCATAGCATACAGCCAGACACATATCTATGAAGCGATTTACACTGAAAAACTGTATAAATGCGCCAATGTTGTAGAAATATTGCATTCCAAGGCAAAAGACTGAAACCAATTATGCTCATGAAAGAAAGTTGAAGGTAATGAACAGTCAAAATCATGTTTTTCATGAAATTAGATGATATTTTGATTAAACCAGATCAAAGTATGATGACCAAAGTAGGATAAAATGACTGTTGCTGCTACATTGATAAAGTTTGATCATAAAGTTACTGGTCCCCTCCCAAATGCCAAACACTTGGATTCAGGAGGCGGGATTATTAAGGGAATAGGGTGACATCATTGTAAAAAAAAAATATACATAATTGATGCAATTTCAATGTTGTTTGAGTTGCTTTGTGTATCACCAAATTTGCTTGAGGTGATTTTACTGCAACACTGCTCACTGCATCCACATTTCTTGATACAATGCCTTCAGAAAGTATTCACAACCCTTGACTTTTTCCTCATTTTATTGTGTTACAGCCTGAATTTTAAATGGCTTAAATTGAATGTTTTTGTAATTTTTGTCACTGGCCTACACACAATACCCCATAATTTGAAAGTGGAATTATGTTTATCGAAATTATTCAACATCTTTCTTATGGCAAGCATATTTTTTTTATGACTACCTCATCTCTGTACCCAACACATACAATTATCTGTAAGGTCCCTCAGTCAAACACAGATTCAACTACAAAGACCAGGGAGGTTTGCCAATGCCTCGCAAAGTAGGGCACCTATTGGTAGATGGGTAAAAAAAGCAGACATTGAATATCCCTTTGAGCATGGTGAAGTTATTAATTACACTTTGGATGGTGTATCAATAAACCCAGTCACTACAAAGATACAGGCGTCCTTCCTAACTCAGTTGCCGGAGAGGAAGGAAACCGCTCAGGGATTTCACCATGAGGCCAATGGTGCCTTTAAAACAGTTAAACAGAGTTTAATGGCTGTGATAAGAGAAAACTGAGGATGGATCAACAACATTGTAGTCACTCCACAATACTAACCTAATTGACAGAGTGAAAAGAAGGAAGCTTGTACAGAATACAAACATTCCAAAACATGTATCCTGTTTGCAACAAGGCACTAAAGTAATACTGCAAAAAATGTGGCAAAGCAATTAACTTTTTTGTCTAGAGTACAAAGTGTTATGGTTGGGGCAAATCCAATACAACACATTACTGAGTACCACTCTTCATATTTTTAAGCATAGTGGTGACTGCATCATGTTATGGGTATGCTTGTAATCGTTATGGACTGGGGAGTTTTTCAGGATAAAAAGGAAACAGAATGGAGCTAAGCACAGGCAAAATCCTAGAGGAAAACCTGCTTCAGTCTGCTTTCCACAAGACACTAGGAAATGAATTCATCTTTCAGCAGGACAATAACATAAAACACAAGGCCAAATCTACACTGGAGTTGCTTACCAAGAAGACATTGAATGTTCCTGAGTGCCCAAGTTAAAGTTTTGACTTAAATCTACTTGAAAATCTATGGCAAGACCTGAAAATGGTTGTCTAGCAATGATCAACAACCAATTTGACAGATCTTGAAGAATTTTGAAAAGAATAATGGACAAAAGTTGCACAATCCAGGTGGGGAACGCTATTAGAGACTTACCCAGAAAGACTCACAGCTGTAAACACAGCCAAAGGTGATACTGCAAAGTGATGTGTGAATTATTATGTAAAGATATTTCATTTTCAATACATTTGCTAAAATGTCTAAAAACATGTTTTCACTTTGTCATTATGGGGTATTGTGTGTAGATGGGTAAGAAAAAAATCAATTTAATCCATTTTGAATTCAGGCTGTAACACAACAAAATGTGGAATAAGTCAAGGTGTATGAATACTTTCTGAAGGTACTGTAGGCGTTTCAAAGAACTGTCAGTCAAGGCAAGCTCATGAATTTAAGCACCCCACTCAGACAGTCTTTTCAAACTTCCTGGTAGTTAGCAATGAAAGAGTACTTTTTCAATGATGTTGTGCATTTCTATCCCCCAAAAATATTATGAGTGACATTTTAGTCACTCTAAATAGTATTTTACATGGGATTCAGAATGACTGTTCGGGAACTTTAAAAAAAACGTACATCATATAGCCTTGGCCTAATAACCATGGTATATGCTACTGGTGCAAACAGCCAACTTGAAGCAGCTGGTTATGTTATTTGAGTTTAGAAAATAATAAATAGGCCTAGGATATGAAAAAGAGTAGGTTAGCCAATACAAATGTGCCCCACACGAATAAATAGTTAGGGGTAGCCGATAGTTGGCGCTAGATCTGCACTATCCTCTATGATTGATGTGCCCAGCCTGTAACACACTCATGTCCCCAGTGGACGGCTCGTACAGCATCCTCCATTTAGAATGCAAAGGCATATTTTTCCTTCTTAACTAGTTTAAATGGCGGGCCATCTTAATAAAACACACATTTCCACCACCATTTTCGGATTTTCGGACAACTTAGAATGTTGCACACCCTTGGCTGAACATGGTGTTTTATGTGGTTTATTAAGATGGTACACATATTTTTTCTATTTTTATACCAACGGCCCGCCATTAAAACTAGTTAGGGAGGGAAATGATGCCTTTGCAGCCTGAATGGAGGAAGCTTTATGTACGAGCCGGTCCACGGGGTACATGAGTGTATTACTGGCTTGGCACATCAATCGAAGACGATAGTGTAGATCTAGCGCCCACTATCGGCTGCCTATGCTAATAAATAGTGTGATAAATAGATCCTATGATAAATAACTCAGTAAGTGTGTAATGAAACATTACGCAGGATTTTCACGAGTTTACCAAAGTAAGCCTATTTGAGAACCTATAGGGAGGAGGTCAGTGACCTGGCAGTGTGATGCCAGAACAACAACCTCACCCTCAATTTCAGCAAGACAAAGGATCTGATCATGGAATACAGGAAACAGAGGGCCGAGCACGCCCCCATCCACATTGACGGGGCTGTAGTGCAGCGGGTCGAGAGCTTCAAGCTCCTCAGTGTCCACGTCACTAAGGAATTATCATGGGGCCTCAGAACCTCAAAATGTTCTACAGCTGTACCAGACTCCAGCCACCTAAGTAATAGACTGTTCTCTCTGTTACCACACGTCGAGCGGTACCGATGCACCATGTCTGGAACAAACAGAACCCTGAACACTTTCTACCTCCAAGCCATAACACTACTAAATAGTTAAATAGTTAACCAATAGCTACCTGGACTATCTGCACGGACCCTTTTTGCATTAACTCTTTTGACTCATCACATATGCTACTGCTAATTATCTTTCCTGTTGCCGTCACTTTATCCCTACCTATATGTACATATCTACCTCAATTACCTCATACCCCTGCACATCGACTCGGTACTGGTACCGCGTGTATATAGCCAAGTTATCGTTACTCATTGTTACTCATTCCTAGTGTTATTATAATAATATTATTTCTCATTTTTTCTCTCTGCATTGTTGGGAAGGGCCCGTAAGTAAGCATTTCACTGTTAGTCTACACCCGTTGTTTACGAATGACAAATAAAATTGGATTTCATTTTGATTTGAGAAAAGCCCTGTCAAACACAATATTTCATATCCGAGTGCTCTTGGTAATTAACGCTTGTCTGTCATCCGGTGGTTTAATTACGTTACTGCACCCACGGCCAGCTCTTGCCACGGTCACCACCACATAAAATAGGCTAGTTGCCAATCCTAAAAAAGGCCTTTTGTTTTTGAAATACCCCTACGCGAGTTAGAGCAAAACACAATACTTTGGAACAGATTTCTCAAATTAAAATCACTTGGAGCTGATTTGCTGTTGTTTTTAAAGTTGTAACTGTTGCCAAATAATGACATTACTATATATTGCTAACAATGTGAGAGTAGGGTGACTACCCTATTGGGTCTTGAACCAAAAGGGTGAATGCACTTTTAAGTAAATCTCAGCTCTGTTAAGAGTACACTCAAGAAAAACTATTTTATTGATCATAGTGATTCAGGACTGTCATTAAAACAGGTTAACATGCCCCACCAACATTAGACAACATACAGAAAGCCCTTAAATTGCTGGAAAAAGTATATTAATTCAGTGTTGAGAATTGTCCGATTAACTGATACCTCACATAGACATGGTGGCGTTATGGGAAGATTGAGTGCTGTGAACTAAGAGGTTGTGAGTTCAAATCCCATGTGAGGACATGTTGAATAATAATTACTGTATAAATGAACATGTACAATGTAACTGTCAAACATGTTGAAAACAATGAATGTTAAAAGCAATGTGTTTGACCTTGCCAGCAGACAAAGAGCTATGACTGGACCAGTGGTTCACCAATCAGGGCCTTCATTGGCTCAGTAACGAGGTTACTTGGGGGGCTGTTTCTTTGGGACCATTAGCCAATGTGCTGACAACTGATAGACAGAAATGTTCCCATAAAACATGTCTAGAATATCTTATATTCTGAGAACATGGCAACTATGTTCCGTGTATGTTTGGTGTGACGTTGATGGAATATTATTCTAACCCACAGAAAACTGGACACATGAATGTTCTTGCAATGTTCCCATGAAATGTGTCTAGAACATTAATATCTTACATTCTGAGAACATGGTTACCCCGTTCTGGGTAAGTTCTATTTGACATTAAGGGAATGCAACCATTTTCTGTGTATGTTTGGTGCGAAGTTGATGGAGTATTCTAACCCACAGAAAACTGGACACATGAATGTTCTTGCAATGTTCCCATGAAATGTGTCTAGAACATAAATATCTTAAATTCTGAGAACATGGTTACCCCGTTCTGGGTAAGTTCTATTTGACATTAAGGGAATGGTCTCTTGGAAACATTCCTTGTACATCACAGGAACATTCTTAAGGGAACGTTCTTTAAAGTTGCGGGAACATTTGTTGTTAGCTGAGATTGTCTGCATATAGAAAATGCAGCAGACTGCTTGGCATTTAAACACCAAATATTCAAAGTCACAAGCCTCTTTGAGGATCAGTGAGGCAAATCGGAGGCTCCAACAAAAGGAAATAGAACTCTGGACACCCTCTCCCTAGCTCTACAACTTGCGGTATACCAACTGTGGTATAACTTGTGCCTCCAGGATTAGGCTCTTAAGTCACATCCTTAAGCTTTGACTCATTGCTAGTCCAAAATGGCTTCCTGAATCCAACATGACCTTCCGCTGGCTCACTGCATTTGTGCACTCTACTGCTGTTTGGGTTGAGCAGGCACATTTATTTTTTCAAAAAATAATGTCCACCATCCTGGCTGTCTGTCCTGGAGTTACATTTACATTTTAGTCATTTAGCAGACACTCTTATCCAGAGCGACTTACAGTTAGTGAGTGCATACATTCTTTTTTTATTTTTCATACTGGCCCCCCGTGGGAATCAAACCCACAACCCTGGCGTTGCAAACGCCATGCTCTACCAACAGAGCTACATCCCTGCCGGCCATTCCCTCCCCTACCCTGGACGACGCTGGGCCAATTGTGCGCCGCCCCGTGGGTCTCCCGGTCGCGGCCGGCTATGACAGAGCCTGGATATGTTGACTTGGTGGTATTATGGCGTATGGGTAGGATGCAACCATACATGATTACAAGCGCAAAAGGCAGGTAGGTGTTCACTACAATGAACCAACACAATCTGACACTCATTGACAAGAAATGCCATCAACTTACTGGGCCTTCACATGTCATAGGAATTGCGCCTCTCCAATGTCAATGCCAACCTGAATCTCCCAGTCTGCCTTGGCATTGCCGTACATGTTGACTTGGTGACGTTATGGTGTATGGGGAGAATGCAACCACTTGATGACAAGCTCATAAGGCCGGTGTTCATCATAGTGAACCAACACACCTCTCCAATGTCAATGCCATCCTGAATCTCCCAGAACTGTCATCGAAAGCCCCACTCCACCATCAGTCCTCCCCTCTGGCAGTTAATACAGAAAGAGACACCATGGAACTGGACCATCAGGAGGCCATTCAACTGACCAAAATGCAGTCTGGAATGTGTATTGCCCTTATATGCTACCACCCATGGCTGGCCAGCCCATGTGACACCTGAACTGGATTCACATGGCTGTGGTGACTCATGCATTGGTCTGGGAAACTGTTCAGGAATCACCACATCCCTTTAAGGACATATGGCAAGCAAGAGGCCCCTTAGGATGGTCAAACTTAAACAAAGATGCTGTATGTCATCATGTACAGTGAGGGAAAAAAGTATTTGATCCCCTGCTGATTTTGTACGTTTGCCCACTGACAAAGACATGATCCGTCTATAATTTTAATGGTAGGTCTATTTGAACAGTGAGAGACAGAATAACAACAAAAAAATCCAGAAAAACACATGTAAAAAATGTTATAAATTGATTTCCATTTTAATGAGGGAAATAAGTATTTGACTCCCTCTCAATCAGAAAGATTTCTGGCTCCCAGGTGTCTTTTATACAAGTAACGAGCTGTGATTAGGAGCACACTCTTAAAGGGAGTGCTCCTAATCTCAGGTTGTTACCTGTATAAAAGACACCTGTCCACAGAACCAATCAATCAATCAGATTCCAAACTCTCCACCATTGTCACGGTTTCGGCCGAGGCTGCCTCTCTTCCTTGCTCGGGCAGGCTTCGGCGTTCGTCGTCTCCGGAATACTAGCTGCCACCGTTGTATGTTTCTATGTTCGTTTGGTCTGGTCTGGTATTGTACACCTGTTATCGTTTAGTGTCATTAGTGTCCTATAAGTTCTCGTTGTGTTTGTCAAGTGTTGTGTGTGATTGTTTTCACTGTCGTGCGTTTTGCTAGTACGTATACATGTTTGCTCGGTTGAGCTGTTCTCCATTGTGTTGGAGTGTTTTGTCGCACCTGTTTTGTGCGCCCGTTTTGTTTTCGCCTGCGTGCGGAGTTCTCGCCTCAGGGCATTTATTCGTGCTTGTGTTTGTGCATCCACTAAAGTCTTTTGGACTTACTTTCTACGTCCCTGCGCCTGATTCCACCACCACACCCACCTACAGCAACACTGACAGAATCACACACCTGCTCGAATGGAATCAGCAGGAGCCGCAGCAGCACAGGAGACGTTGGAGGACAGGGTCCGGGAGCAGAATGACCAGATCCTGCGGATGGGGTCCGCCCTGCAGGAGGTGATCACCACCCTCCAACGCTGGGAGACCCGAGGGGACACCCCCCAACGCCATCTTCCCTGCCCTCACCATCGGCAGGTCAGCCCATTCCCGCTCCGGAACCCAGAGGAGTTTGACTCTCGCTCCCGAGGGCCTACGATGGGACCGCTGCCGGGTGTCAGGGCTTCCTTCTCCAGGTGGAGCTTTACCTGGCCACCGTGCACCTGGCGCCCTCGGGACACGAGAGCGTGTCCGCCCTGATCTCCTGCCTTTCCGGCAAAGCGTTAGAATGGGCCAACGCCGAGTGGAGGAGAATAGACGCTACCACCATCACGTACGCCGGAGTTCTCCCGCCGCTTCAGGGCGGTGTTTGACCATCCCGGAGGGAAAGCGGCGGGGGAGCGTCTGTTCTGCCCTCCGGCAGGGGAAGAGGAGTGCCCAGGAGTTCGCGTTGGAATTCCGGACTCTAGCGGGCGGATGCAGGGTGGAATGAGCGGGCCCTCATTGATCACTACCGCTGTAGTCTCCGTGAGGACGTCCGTAGGGAGCTGGCCTGTCGGGACACCAGCCTCTCGTTCGACCAGTTAGTCGACATGTCCATCAGGCTGGATACCCTGCTAGCTACCCGCGGACGTCCCGAGGGGGTCCGTCCATTTCACCCTCCAGCGCCTCCGAGCCGTGCCCCATGGAGCTCGGGGCGCTGGCGCTAGAGAGAGGAGGGGTCGGAGTACGAGGGGGTCCATCTCCTGCACCAACTGTGGTCGGGGAGGACACACCGCGGCTAGGTGCTGGGGATGGCCTCCTAGGGGAGAAGACGACAGGCCCCGCACTGGGGAGCCCTTCCAGGTGAGTAGGCGCCCCACTCACCCAGAGCTCTCTGTTGCGCACTTCTGTATACCTGTGCGTTTTCCACAGGCCGCACCTCATTCCCAGCATAAGGCGCTGGTAGATTCAGGCGCGGCTGGGAATGTTGTTGATAAGAGATTTTGTTTAGCCTTAGGGATTCCCCTTCTCCCTGTTGACGTCCCCTTCCCCGTTCATGCCCTAGATAGCCGTCCGTTGGGTGCGGGCTTGATCAGGGAGGTCACGGCGCCACTTAGGATGTGTGCGCAGGGGGTTCATCAGGAAATGATCCAGCTATTTCTGATCGACTCGCCTGCGTATCCGGTGGTGCTGGGCATGCCCTGGTTGAGTACCCATAACCCGTCTATTTCGTGGCAGGAGAGGGCTCTGATGGAGTGGTCTGCTCAGTGTGTGGGTCGATGTTTAGGCGTTTCCGTAGGGGCTACCTCGGTGGAGAGTCCAAACCAGGTGCCCGCATTGCACGTTCCCCCTGAGTATGGGGATTTGGCTATTGTGTTCAGTAAGTCGAGGGCGACGCAGTTGCCTCCCCATAGGCAGGGAGATTGTGCGATAGACCTCCAGGCAGGAGCTGCGCTCCCACGGAGCCATGTGTATCCTCTGTCTCAGGAGGAGAAGAGAGCTATGGAGACTTACATAGACGAATCTCTGAGACAAGGATACCTACGGCCCTCCACTTCCCCTGCGTCCTCGAGTTTCTTTTTTGTGAAGAAAAAGGATGGTGGGTTACGCCCGTGCATTGATTACCGTGGTCTCAATCAGATCACGGTGAAGTACAGTTATCCACTCCCGCTGATTGCGACCATGACGGAGTCATTGCACGGGGCGCGTTTCTTCACTAAATTAGATCTCAGGAGCGCTGTACAACTTGGTGCGCATTAGGGGGGCGATGAATGTAAGACAGCCTTTAGTACCACCTCGGGCCATTACGAGTATCTTGTCATGCCATACGGGTTGATGAACGCTCCTTCAGTTTTCCAATCATTCGTGGATGAGATCTTCAGGGACATGCAGGGGCAGGGGGTGGTCGTGTACATAGATGACATTCTCGTGTACTCGTCTACCCGAGTCGAGCATGTGGCCCTGGTGCGCCGAGTGTTGCGGAGGCTGTTGGAGCACGACCTGTATGTCAAGGCAGAGAAGTGTCTGTTTTTCCAGGAGTCGGTCTCCTTTTTGGGTTATCAGTTGTCTGCGTCAGGGGTGAAGATGGAGGTAGACCGGGTGTCAGCCGTGCGTAATTGGCAAACGCCAACCACTGTGAAGGAGGTGCAGCAGTTTTTGGGGTTTGCGAATTACTACCGGTAGTGTGGGAGGTCGATGCTGAACTCGAGCGGGCGTTACGCACCGACCCTAGTCCACCTCAATGCCCGGAGGGTCGGAAGTACGTTCCGTTCGAGGTTCGGGATCGATTGATCTATTGGGCTCACACGTCACCCTCCTCTGGACACCCTGGTATCGGCCGGACAGTGCACTGTCTTAGTGCTAAGTACTGGTGGCCACGTTGGCGAGGGATGTGAGGGTTTATGTTTCCTCCTGCTCGGTGTGCGCCCAGTGTAAGGCGCCTAGACATCTGCCTAGGGGTGGTTACTACCCCTGCCCGTTCCACAACGACCATGGTCTCACCTCTCGGTGGATTTCATCACTGACCTTCCTCCTTCACAGGGGAATACCACTATACTGGTCGTTGTGGACCGGTTCTCTAAGGCCTGTCGTTTGCTCCCTATGCCGGGCCTTCCTACTGCCCTGCAGACCGCCGAGCGCTATTCACCCATGTGTTCCGGCACTACGGGGTACCCGAGGATATTGTGTCTGATCGAGGTCCCCAATTTACCTCCAGAGTCTGGAGAGCTTTTATGGAGCGGTTGGGGGTCTCGGTGAGCCTCACCTCGGGTTACCACCCGGAGAGTAATGGGCAGGTGGAACGTGTGAACCAGGATGTGGGTAGGTTTCTTAGAACATACTGCCAGGACCGGCCGGAGGAGTGGGCAGAGTCACGTTCCCTGGGCCGAAATGGCCCAGAATTCCCTCACGCCATTCCTCCACTAACCTAACCCCTTTCCAATGTGTGTTAGGTTACCAGCCGGTTCTGGCACCTTGGCAGCAGAGCCAGATCGAGGCTCCTGCGGTGGATGAGTGGGTGCGGCGCTCGGAGGAGACATGGAACGCTGCACACGTCCACCTGCAGCGGGCCCTCCCGTCGTCAAAGGCGAGCGCCGATCTCCACCGCAGTGAGGGACCGTGCACGCACCTGGTGATCGAGTCTGGCTCTCTACAGAAACCTGCCCCTCCGCCTGCCCTGTCGGAAACTGGGTCGGCGGTTTGTAGGGCCATTTAAAGTCCTGAGAAGATTGAACGAGGTGTGTTACAGATTACAACTACCTGTTGAGTATAAAAGTATTAACCCCTCGTTCCATGTGTCTCTTCTCAGGCCGGTGGTAGCTGGCCCACTCCAAGAAAATGAGATCAGGGAGACTCCTCCGCCCCCATTGGACATCGAGGGGCACCGGCGTACTCCGTGCGGTCCATCTTGGATTCGAGACGTCGGATGGGGGGTCTCCAATATCTAGTGGAGTGGGAGGGTGCGGCCCGGAGGAACGGTGCTGGGTGCCGAGGAGAGACATTTTGGACCCGCTCTCCTGACGGAATTCCATCGTGGTCACCCGACGCACCCTGCTCCGCGTCCTCCTGGTTCGTCCCCGAGGCCGAGTCGGCGCACGTCTGGAGCCGCGCGTCAAGGGGGGTACTGTCACGGTTTCGGCCGAGGCTGCCTCTCTTCCTTGCTCGGGCAGGCTTCGGCGTTCGTCGTCTCCGGAATACTAGCTGCCACCGTTGTATGTTTCTATGTTCGTTTGGTCTGGTCTGGTATTGTACACCTGTTATCGTTTAGTGTCATTAGTGTCCTATAAGTTCTCGTTGTGTTTGTCAAGTGTTGTGTGTGATTGTTTTCACTGTCGTATGCTTTTGCTAGTACGTATACATGTTTGCTCGGTTGAGCTGTTCTCCATTGTGTTGGAGTGTTTTGTCGCACCTGTTTTGTGCGCCCATTTTGTTTTCGCCTGCGTGCGGAGTTCTCGCCTCAGGGCATTTATTCGTGCTTGTGTTTGTGCATCCACTAAAGTCTTTTGGACTTACTTTCTGCGTCCTGCGCCTGATTCCACCACCACACCCACCTACAGCAACACCATGGCCAAGACCAAAGAGCTCTCCAAGGATGTCAGGGACAAGATTGTAGACCTACACAAGGTCGGCAGTAAATATCGGCCATATAATCATTCTACCCGACTTCCAAAGGAATATAAAGGAATATGTAGGACGTGAATGACGGGCAGGACTTTTTGCCACATTCAACATTAAAAACTCCAACCACAGGTCAATTAGGTGTTGGAAGGATCTAAGGGCCGGTCTGTTTGTGACAACCCTTTTACAGACTATCCTTCACAACCAGACAACTAACCATTCCACTACTGGAGTATCCCCTGCATCATTCAGGCTGAGATAACATTCCAGTTAGTTAGTGGGTCTCGTTGGCATACAAGCTGCATCTGAGTGCCTGCACCCAACTGTTGTGGAAATGGAAACTGATCACAAAGCCCTGCATACCCTTCCAGTCATACAGGAAGGATACTAGCCTTGTCGTTGCAGCTTGCCCAGAATGACCAGTTAGCTGTGCAAGTTGGTCAGGCCCCAGAACTACAACCATTACTGGCTACTTTGTCTCCTCACCCTGTTAGGACACACTCATGTCCTGGTCACCTGGTCAAGACTGAATCAACCTTGCACACTTTCAGTGAGGAAAAGAGGGGAAATGTTAGAGCTGTACATATACTCTACTAGAGTAGCTGACTGTTGTATTACAGGTTGCTTTCCTGTAACTTAGTTACACTACTATGTGCCTGTGTTGTAAAAAACATGAACACACATTGAACAGCCAGTTGGCTTCAGCTATTCAAACAAAACAGAGGCATGGCAGTGCCACTCATAGTTCTTGTTATACCAAGAGCCGTAGGAAACCCTTTTAAAGACAGAATAACACAATACGAAATAAACCAGGGCAATTTATATGCAGGCGAAGGTGTCTGAGCGTAATGATGTTGGCCACATTGTTTCATAATCAAATTGATTTACACCAAAACAGTCTTTATGGGCATGAGTGTTGTACACAATTCATCTATAAAATTCATATTTACATGTGATTTGACCTCCATCAAATGGTATTATGGCAGCCATATTGAATTTTGGATGGCATATTGGATTTGAGGCAGGGTGGCCCCAAAGATAATCTTTGCTGGCCCCCTGACTAAATTACAGGAGTAAGGGCTAAAGATAGAAAATCCTTCAAGGAACCTTGGAACCCCAAAAAGGTAATTTCGATGTCTGAGCCCAGTTGTTTTCCTGAGAGCCGATTACAATAGCCACAACATCAAAATACAGTGTATTTTTGTCAGGCAGGACCAAACAGCACTGAAAGATAGCAAATTTGACTTGCCTATTAATCAGCTACCAAAAAGTAAAGCTTACATTCATCATAAATATTAATGGTTGAAATGTCCGCCTATTCTATATCTGTAATTCCAAGATGCATTAAGATATCCTAATGCTGTTTGCATTATTCCGAATTTTTTGAGTTTAGCGGGTGTGTCACAATATCTATCAATTTAACCACTTTTGCAGTAAAATATTTTTACACAACCATCTATTTCATTAATGGGAGACATTAGAGATGTGAAGAAAACATGGTTGTGTTTTGTTCTACCTCGGGTAGGTGTATCTAAAACAGTAGTAAGCATTTCACGGTACGGTCTAGACCTGTTGTATTCGGCGCATGTGACAAATAAAATGCGAGTTGATTTGATTTTAACCATTTGTTTTCTTAAGTTCTCTTTTAGTGGTATATAGCTCTAGTTTCTTCCCTTTTCCTAAAACGTCTGCTCTGATTACCAGTTCAAACATGTCCAGCACTTCTTTATGCATTAACTTCAGTGGATGTATTCTGCTTCATGTTTGAGGAAGCAGTTTGACAACCTTTGTCAACCAAATGAGATAAAGCGATACTGTGGCTGCATTTACACAGGCAGCCCAATTCTGATCTTTTTTTTTCAATAATTGGTCTTTTGACCAATCAGATCAGCTCTGAAAAATATCTGATTTGAAAAGATCTGATGTGATTGGTCAAAAGACCATAAATATCAGAATTGGGCTACCTGTGTGACTCAGCCTGACTGATGCAGCTGTGCTCACTCTGTGGCCACAGCAATAACCTTATGAAGTTCTGTGTTGTCTCAGGATGTTTTTGTTTTGCACAGTGGCATGCACTGCTACATGAAACCAGACCCAGCTTAGACATTTACTGTTCCTTTTTATGTATGTGAAACTCAAAAGTGTTGCAGATGATTCTGACGCATGTCTGTTTTATACTATGGAAAGAACTATGAAGGAGGGGGAATGACCTGACCAGAAAAAAACACTACAGGTACCACAGAGTGACACAGGGGAGAATGGTAATAATGATAGAGGGGTGGTGTATTTATTTGGTATCACTCTAACAATCCCAATGCCATCCGCTGTGGGTGTGTCAGGTTGAATCCCCAGCCACAGTCATAGGGCTGTAGCCAGGGTCTGAGTTTTAGTGAGGTACGTTTCCTTTGCATGCGTTTTTTTGTTGCTGTTTTACAGCTAATTCCCTGCAATTCTACGTATTTTGCCATCACATATGCCATGTTAATATGATATCTGAGAGTGACTAACAAAATCAATGGGGGCCCGCTGGGCACGTGCCCTGCGTGTCCAGTTAGTAGTTCGACCATGATTACTACAAGTTTAGATAGCTGGCTAGACTAACTAGGCTAATTTACCAATCTAAAAATGTTTAAATGTAGACTCAGAGAAAGGACATTGCAACGAGCAGCACAGCAGATATTGGGATGAGCGAGATGCAAGACTTCACTCTCACACAGTCACACACAGTATCTGTGCATGAGCAGCGGTTCGCGTCACGCTGTTCACAGCTTGGTAGCCATGGGACCAAAACAGTGGAGAAGTTGATCCTCACGCTTTACCCACTATACTGTTTACTTTCTGCATCTACGTAATATCGCTGACTCTACCTTTAACTGAAGGGCTAATTGAATGACTGTCAGTGAGTGACATATAACAAGAGGAAAACTGCTGATGCACAACCAAGTTCGAAAATTGCACCTTGTGTATTCTACTATTCTAGCTCTCAACAGTTGTTGCGTCCCCAACTGAGGCCCACACCCTCCCCATTTTTTTCCCCTGACCTCTGCGTCCTCATAATATGTAGCTACGGCCATGGCCACAGTCCATTGTATCAGATGACAAATTATAAATGCTTCCAGATGCTTAAAGAATGCTTCCGGAATTCCAGAAGACCAATGAGAAGAGAAACACTCCTTAAAACATACTGGTGTATGAGGTAGCTTCACCTTGAATGCACTGAGAAAGAAAGTTGCAAGCACCATAGATAACATAGACTTATCTGATGACTTAATTTGGCGGTAGGTGACTTGGGGAGTTTTAGCATGTGGGTGGTGAGGTTGTTGAAACCAGACTCTGTTGTGAATGTATTACTTTTCTGTGCTTTTGCAGACTGCTAGGGCATGTACTTTCCTGTTCTACATGTTTTTCTTTTCAATATGTGGTTTGCTAATCCAGTATAAGGTTCAAGCTGCGATACCACAAAAGCAAAAACCCTGAAGACCTCCATTTAACATCCTCTTGAACAGGAAATCTGTATGTCATTAACCAGCTCATAAAGTGATGCACCATCAGCAGAATCAAGCCTACCACAAAGGTTGTTGGCTCTCTGCCTTGTGTCAGTAGTTACACTGGAGGTAGTCTGACTAATAAGCTGAAGGTCAAACCGCACAGACAAGCGGTAGAGTAAGTTTAAATGTCATTTTATTCAACATTCTGGCTTTTAAGGAACATTTACACGATTTTGCAGGCATTAGTTTCAGGCTGTATATACCAATTAATTGTGTATTACAGCCTGATTAATCAGACTACACTGGAGGGATTCCATGACAGCATGTGGACATCACCTTGGATCCTATAAGGCAGTATTTCCCAACTCCAGTCCTTCAGTACACCCAACAGCACACATTTTTGTTGTAGCCCCGGACAACAACACCTGATTCAACATGTCAAGGGCTTGATGATTAGTTGTCAACAAGTAGAATCAGGTGTGCTTGTTCAAGGCCACAATAAAAATATGTACTGTTGGGGGTACTCAAGGATCAGAGTTGGGAAACACTGCCAAAGGTTTTGACTAGATGGGATACAGCTTTTGTCAGATTTGACTTTTCACATCAGGTTAGGAGAACTTACGCAGCAGGTTAGGATAATTAACATAGCAGGTTAGGATAATTATGTTAAGGTTAGGAAAAGGGTTAGGGTTAGCTAAAATGCAAAAACATAATCAGATTTTGACGTTAATTTGACAAAAGCCTGCTATAGGGGATGGTCACTGTAGGTCCAGGAGTTCTTCCTGACCAGATATATCTTCTATCAGGTTAGTGTGGTGAAGGGTCTGAGGTTTTGTCTTGACGGGAAGTGAAACTGTATCTAGAACACAACATGCTGCTATATCCTGTAACAAGACACTGAAGAGTCATAGTTTAGTCTCTCATGATATCTTGATAAAATGTTCATGACGTAGGAAGTTACTTGAAGCATCCAAATATCCACACAAATCTCCAACTTCCCCTTACATTATCAGATTTACTATTGAGACTGTTTTAGAAGGCAGGAAACTAGGAAGAAACCTAGAGAGGAAACAGGCTCTGAGGGGTGGCCAGTCCTGTGGATATTTAAATCTGACAGATGATAGTCCATTCATTTCTTGAGCAGAAGTGAGAACTTCCAGTGTGCCCTTCTTGTGTTCCTCAACAACATACAAAACCATTGATCTTTATTAATGAGTTACTTCTTACATAAGAAGAGGTCGTTTTGGTGATTGAATATGAACCTTGCTGTTCTCAGCAGAGGGATAGTGATTATGGTAAATCGCTGTACCTGGTCATACTTCTGTAAATGTAGTATTTCCCTTGGAGAAACATAACCTGCATTCCAATAATGTGTTAGCAAGTGTCATATTATTTAATAATCATATTCACATATGACAAGCAAAGGAATCTGCTTCAAAATGCTTGTTCTCCATAGACCCAGAAGCAGTATATCATAACCTCTTATAGTCCCCAAAACAATGAAGTCAAGACAATGTTGTGTTTTCTTCAAGTATTACTCCTCCACATCTAGCTATGTCAACGTCATGACAGGGCGCTCTGAAACGTCTCAGTGTCATTTTCCCTTTGCTGAAAGCTGTGGGATAGAGGAAGCCACAGAAGGTGCCGTTACGGGATATTTGATGGCTGACTCACGTCACACTTCAGTATTTCCTTGATGGGACTTGGTTCTGTCAAAAGCACTACTCATGAACAGGAACTCATTCATTTCAGTCTGAGACTGAGAGTGGAGTGGAGCGGAGGGCAGAGCAGCTACCCAGGTAAGTTCTCGCTTATGTTTCCTTTTGTAATAGCATGGCTTGATAATAGTTTATTTCAGACTTCAATCAACACAGCATATATTAAAAAAAGATTGCAATTTTCATCACTTTTATCAATTTTGTTTATTTGATTTGATCGAATTATTTGATCAACATTTGTTTCCTTCCATTGAAAGAAAATCCATGTATGCATGGTGTTTATAAAATGCTGTCCTTGAAATGAATGGGTTTTAATTACACTTTTGCCTTTCTTTAGGTGATTGATCAGAGTGCGTCGTCCTTGTGATTCAGCTTGTGTATCGGCCAGTGGGACTAGATTGAATACCACCCTGTTAGTGGGACGATGAGGCAACTAGGAGACAACTCCAGTGGGCTTGATGTGAACGGCACCTCCTGTGAGATCCATGACAGCATCCTCTCTCCTGCCTTACAAATTCTCTACTCAATAATCTGCTTCTTCGGCCTGGTCAGCAACACCATGACCATATTTGTGTTCTTCCTGAGGAAGCACTCCGACTCGTCCATGGCTGTGTACATGAACCACCTGGCTATGTCTGACTTCCTGCTGGTGTTGTGTCTTCCCCTGCGGGTCTACTACCACAACAGCCCGGGCCCCTTCTACCTCTGCAAGGTACTGGGCGTCTTCTTCTACATTAACATGTACGCCAGCATCCTGTTCCTCAGCCTGATCAGCCTGGATCGCTACCTGAAGATCATCAAGCCTGTGTGGGTCCTGAGAATCCACAGGGTGAGGTGGAGCCACCGGGCGTCCTTCTCTGTGTGGGCAGGTCTGGTCCTGGTCATGCCTCTTTTTTTCCTCAGCAACAACAGGCAGCACCCCTGTGACAGGATCTGCTTCCACTTCCACCACAAAGGTCTTCTGGGGGGCGTGGCCAACCTCACCGTGGTGACCTTCTTCTATTCTATCTTCCTCCTCTTCATCTGCTTCTACGCCAGGATAACCACCAAGCTGAGGAACATGTCCTTAGGCAACCAGGACCCCAAGGCCCAGCGGAGGAAGAGCAGGGTGATCCTGAAGACTTTTGTGGTGCCGGTGATCTTCACGCTCTGCTTCCTGCCGTACCACCTGGTGCGAGTGCCATACGTGCTGGCCCAGATGGATGTGATCCAGGCCCTGGGCAGTAAGCAGATTCTCCACATCCTCAATGAGCTCACTCTGATGCTGTCTGCCCTCAACAGCTGTCTGGACCCCATCATCTACTACTTCCTGTCTTGCACCTATAGGAGGACCATCCTGTGTGCCCTGCAGGGGCAGTTCAAGACCATGTACGCTGTTAACAGCAGACGCATCAGTATTAACCGATCTATTACAGAGATATAGAGCTACAGTATCTAAGGCAGGCAATTTTAACATTTTGCACAAATTAATTTGGATAATGGACATTAAACAAAGTTGGATTAACTGAAAAAGATAATGTATAATATGTGTTAATACTGTTGATACTATTGACTCTATAAAATAAAGTATAGGATATTATTGAATGTCCTTTACGAAAGATATATATAAATATGAACTCTTGTTATCAATTTCTTACTGGACTTTGTATAATTGTTGGTCCAGTAAGAATGTTTTTTATTTATTTATTAGAATTTGTGCATTCTTTTTTGTTTGAGTATGTTACTCACACTTATGGAGGGTGGCCTTAGGTTCTCATGGGTAAAAGGGCAATATACAACATTACCCTTTAAATGTCTTACACACAAGGAATTCCCCAAGATGAGTATGCTGTTTCATTTCATTTCAATGACCTACATACTCACCTGAAGGCCACAAGATACGTGTAGTCGCAAAACGTCTATGTTGGCAGAAAATGTATTCATTAAATTAAGTACACTGACAAAGGCTGCTATGACCATGTTGTGACAGTCTTGTGCACTTTTAAAAATAATGTTTTTTCTGCCATGGGATCAATACATTTATATTTTCACACAATAGAGAACCATTACGTTTATTTGTGGAGGTATTTGCCTTTTACAATTGCATTAGTTAAGTTCATCAAAGTTACTTTCATTTGAAGAGTTTATTTCCAAAATGCTATATCCACCAATTTTCACATTTGTGTCACTCTGGATGAGATCATCTGCTAAATGACTAAAATGACATTTACATTTTAGTCATTTAGCAGATGCTCTTATCCAGAGCGACACAATTAGTGCATTCATCTTAAGATAGCTTGGTGAGACAACAACACATCACAATCGTATCAAGTACATTTTCCCTCAACAAAGTATTTATCAGCAAAGTCAGTGCTAGTGGGAAAAGAGATCTCATATTACTGTTTTTAATCATTTTAATGTTGATGTCACAAATGTATTATTTGTATATTTCTTTATTAAGAATGTAGTTATTTGTTACATTTACTTAGTAAAACCTAGCAGTACTACTTATTTATCTGACAGTTAGCTGGACATATAGCATTTTGCTATTATGATTATTTGTCTTTCTGAAAATGGAACCATCAAGTGACAGAATTAAAACAAATACATATCTGTCATTGAACAACCCCATGCAATGATTGGTGTGTTTTTCACTATCTAATCGCTTTCATAATTTCTTTAAACAATAAAAGCTTATTTACCAACAATCCTGAAAATGGATATATAGTGTTTTGGAATTCAATTAAATGTGATGTTCATAATGGATTATCTCCTCAGAAAACACTTTGAGATTCTCTAATTATTATGGAATCATTGTTTACTTGCTTTCAAAATATTTATATTAAAGTACATTGATATTAAACGATAACAGAGTACTGATCAATTTAAGTAAGTACAGTTGAAGTCTGAAGTTTGCATACACCTTAGCCAAATACATTTAAACTCAGTTTTCCACAATTCCTGACATTTAATCCTAGTAAATATTCCCTGTTATAGGTCAGTTAGGATCACCACTTTATTTTAAGAATGTGAAATGTCAGAATAATAGTAGAGAGAATTATTTCTTTCAGCTTTTATTTCTTTCATCACATTCCCAGTGGGTCAGAAGTTTGCATACACTCAATTAGTATTTGGTAGCATTGCCTTTAAATTGTTTAAATTGTTGGGTCAAACATTTTGGGTAGCCTTCCACAAGCTTCCCACAATAAGTTGGGTGAATTTTGGCCCATTCCTCCTGACAGAGCTGGTGTAACTGATTCAGGTTTATAGGCCTTCTTGCTCGCACACGCTTTTTCAGTTCTGCCCACACATTTTCTGTAGGATTGAGGTGAGGTCTTTGTGATGGCCACTCCAATACTTTGACTTTGTTGTTCTTAAGCAATTTTGCCACAACTTTGGAAGTATGCTTGGGGTCATTGTCCATTTGGAAGACCCATTTGCGACCAAGCTTTAACTTCCTGACTGATGTCTTGAGATGTTGCTTCAATATATCCACATAATTTTCCTTCCTCATGATGCCATCTATTTTGTGAAGTGCACCAGTCCCTCCTGCAGCAAAGCACCCCCACAGCATGATGCTGCCACCCCCTGTGCTTCACGGTTGGGATGGTGTTCTTCGGCTTGCAAGTGACCCCTTTTTCCTCCAAACATAATGATGGTCATTATGGCCAAACAGTTCTATTTTTGTTTCATCAGACCAGAGGACATTTCTCCAAAAAGTAAGATCTTTGTCCCCATGTGCAGTTGCAAACCATGGTCTGGCTTTTTTATGGCGGTTTTGGAGCAGTGGCTTCTTCCTTGCTGAGCGGCCTTTCAGGTTATGTCGATATAGGACTCATTTTACTGTGGATATAGATACTTTTGTACCTGTTTCCTCCAGCATCTTCACAAGGTCCTTTGCTGTTGTTCTGGGATTGATTTGCACTTTTCGCACCAAAGTACGTTCATCTCTAGGAGACAGAAAGCGTCTCCTTCCTGAGCGGTATGACGGCTGCGTGGTCCCATGGTGTTTATACTTGCGTACTATTGTTTGTACAGATGAACGTGGTACCTTCAGGCGTTTGGAAATTGCTCCCAAGGATGAACCAGACTTGTGGAGGTCTACAATTTTTTTCTGAGGTCTTGGCTGATTTCTTTTGATTTTTCCATGATGTCAAGCAAAGAGGCACTGAGTTTGAAGGCAGGCCTCGAAATACATCCACAGGTATACCTCCAATTGACTCAAATGATGTCAATTAGCCTATCAGAAGCTTCTAAAGCCATGACATAATTTTCCTGAATTTTCCAAGCTGTTTAAAGGCACAGTCAACTTAGTATATGTAAACTTCTGACCCACTGGAATTGTGATACATTACATTTACATTTTATTCATTTAGCGGACGTTCTTATCCAGAGCGACTTACAGGAGCAATTAGGGTTAAGTGCCTTGCTCAAGGGCACATTGACAGATTTTTCACCTAGTCGGCTCGGGGATTAGAACCAGCGTCCTTTCGGTTACTGGCACAACGCTCTTAACCACTAAGCTATCTGCCACCCCGATACAGTGAATTATAAGTGAAATAATCTGTAAACAATTGTTGGAAAAATTACTTGTGTCATGCACAAAGTAGATGTCCTAACCGACTTGCCAAAACTATAGTTTGTTAACAAGAAATGTGTGGAGTGGTTGAAAAACAAGTTTTAATGACTCCAACCTAAGTGTATGTAAACTTCCGACTTCAACTGTAGGTGAGTAGTCTGTATAGTAGAGGCAATACATTATCTACTTTTTAAATAGTCTAATCCAATCACTGTTAGGATTCACTCAGTTTTTCTCTGATTTGTCAGGTGAATTATGGGTTGAATTAGTTTGTTTTATCACCTACTGCTCAAAAACAGGCTCGGCTTCGACTGACAGCATAGATTGATCACAGAGAATTATCAGTTGAAATGGAGGAGCAGAGGAAAGAGTGATATACCCGCTGTTCAAAGCCAGACGTTCACATTGATGATATCTCTAGCAGATGATCAGCAGCTTTTCATTACAGAGAACAAAGCCATTTCAAGTCCTTATCTTGGATAAATACTGATTGGTGCATATTTAGGATATTTGCATTTCGTATGAGTTGATCTTGCAGTAAAATACCTGTTGACAACCTTATTTTCTGTCATTTGTATATCATACAACCTGTAAATTATAATTATAATTTTTCTTACATTTCAAACCTATTCTTATCTTTTATTTAATCCTACAGAGCACTGATCTCAGTTGTTTCCTGTGTTTTTGTTAACAGTAACACCAGTTCTGGACTTTCAGCTCCCCCTACTGGTCATTCATATTGTCTTTGAATCAGCATGTGGCATAATATTTTACCACCATTTTTTTCATTACTGTTTGGGCCAATTGTCTGGAGTATCCATCTGTCCACACAAGAGACATAGGTCCACGCTCATTTTCTGTTTTCATGCTTATCTGAATCGTGACTTCGGGATCAGATGGACTCTGCACTCACACAGCTCTCTCCGTCTCCCTATAATGGAAAAAGACGAGGGGTTAACCCAACATTAACAAAGAGCACTATTCTAGTATTTTATTCCCTTCTATTTCTTAGAAATGTATTTATTGGAGACAGCAGCGAGGCGTTAAGGTAAAATGGCCGAGTCCACCTCTGATTGGCTGTGCTTATCTCATGTCGCTCTCCTCGGGGGGCCTGGAAAGTCCATTGGGACTCAGGGAGTCATCACATTCCTTACATCCCAAACATACAGTATTGAGCTCTCCTCAGGCTCAGGATTTACCCCATGTCATTCCAAAGCATGTGTATATCCACATTAGTATTGAAACAGTTTATGCAAAATTAAATGTTTCTTTATTTTTTCCAGAAAACATGGATGAGTCATCATTGGTTAGAATGTCACAATGAATATGCAATTGGCATTATATCATGATATCTAGTCAGGGAATGGATGGATTACCACATATTAGAATTAATCAGGCTGTAGAGTGATTCATATTTTTTTGCGCGTGAAATAAAGATATTCGGAATACAATAACTTTACGTTTCTTAAATGACAAAACAAATATGAAGCATTATTTAAATTGTCAATAAAACACACACTATACAAAAACACAAACTCAGAAACAAAAGTAAAAATGCTATGGATACTCTCTCCAAACATGTCACACGGGCATTGGTAACCTCCAGTGGAGCATTGTTTTTCAGAGCAGTGATATCACCCCAGACAGTGATATCATCCCAGACAGTGATGTCACCCCAGACGTGTGTGTCAGGCCTCTCCTAAGCCTCGGCCTCCTCTCCATCAGCGTCAGCATAGATGTGGCTGTGTGTTGCCATGGGAACCCCTCCGGAGGTCACAGAGGCCTGGTGGCCACTCCCCATGGTAGGGACGCCTTCATACGCCACCGTGGCCGAACTCTTAGGTTTGGCCCTGGAGGGGGAGAGGAACTGTAGGTGAAACACAGCACCTCACATTTAAATTGTATTAATGTCAATGACTTCATAGTGCAGCACAAATCATAACCACTCACTGCATCTCTGTTTCCTTGGTATCCTTGTATTTCTGCTTCTTCATGGAGTGTGTCATGTACAAGACGATAAGAATGATTAGGACAGCTCCAAGAAGTGCTCCAATGACTGCACCAGCAATGGCCCCGTCACCTAGCTCTGTTAAATAGGCGGGTTATTGGTAAGATTAGTTACAGCAGTGTGTCTATAGCAGTGTGCAGATTACATAGCCACATTCAATCAAAACAACATCATATATGTTACCCATACCATGGTTGAGCTCCACAGTGCAAGTGGCAGATCCCACAACGTTAGAGGCACTGCACTGGTACTCTCCAAACTCAAACTGGGATATGTTTCTGATGTACAACGATCCTGTTTTCGGATCTGAAAAGAACAAGAGAGAATAAAAGTCTAGCAAAAAGCATTCTAATGAATCAGAGCACAACAGAGTGATGGGGGACGGAGGAACAGTATGGCAACCCACCGGTGTTCCCAAGCACAGGTTTCTTGGTCTTGTCCTGGTCCAGTCGTGTCCAGGTATAGGAGGGGGTGGGGCTTCCCTGCTCACTGTGGCAGGTGAGGGTAACCAGGTGACCAGACTCCACATCACCATGGACAGCACAGAATGGCACAGAGGGCCTCTCTTACAGACCATGTGATAGAGAGAGAGCATGTGTTAACTTTACGTAATATGCTGCAATCTGGACCCAGTTGATCAAACTACTGGTAATCAGAGAAAATGTCCAAAGTTAGACATGAAAGTCAACACTTGCCCTGGACCAGTAGCTAGCTATTTTGTCTAGTAGTAGGTACGTTTGACAGTTGGAATGCAGAACACTGAATGCCAGTGCTTGATACCAGTCATTACAGTGATATATTCAATCAAACATGAGCAGTCTAGCAAAGATGATGTCATCCCCCTGAGTGTCTCTTATGCGTTGCTATGGTGACAATGGTGACGTTGTACATCATGGTACTTGCAGTGTTTACGGTGACTAAAATGACACATTTATACAACAGACATGACCAATCATACGCAAGTATATTATTTGTAAGATGAGCAGCCATTGTGGATTGGTACAATCAAATGTATAAACAGGATAAAAAATAAAAGACCAACAGCATGTCCATGTTAGGACTGAATACAGTGTATTGCCTTCACCATAATGCTTCAATACAACCTCTCTGCTCTATCGAACTGGGAATCATTAATTCAATCTAAAATAGAGTCATGTGTTTCTCCATTCTATTCCTAAAGAGTACGAGACATGTCGGGAGGCGGTCTTGTACTCCTGTGTTCCTGTTCTAATTTCTGACACTGACAATGAAGATACTAGTCTGCTCCAGTTCCCATGGAAACTACTGTGGATACTGAGGCCAGCAAGGTTGTCCTGGTAACTCTGTGAATGAATGGAATCACAGACGGCATGTAATTCAATGATCACAAAACTCAGATTAGGGAAAAAACTTCAAAGATCTGGTTGTGTGTTTTGTTGACACTAGCATAGGAAGAAGGATATACTGTACGTTACTATTTATTATTATATGTGACTTCCCTATATTCATTGGTGAAGTAAACCATGACTTATTTCAAAGCATTTGACCAAATGTAAAAACAGAATTTACCAAGAATGTTGACAATGATGGTGGCCTCAGTCTTCCCATTGACATCAGGGAAGTTGCGGACTTCACATGTGTAAGCCCCTGCATCGGACACTTTCATGTTGCTTATTGTTATTGAGGCATTGTTGGTAGTAGCTGGAGAGCTGGAAGGCTTCAACCTGCCTTCATATGGTTTGGAAATCACGTCCTCTCCTGACTGAGAGTAATACACCTAGAAAGTAACAGCAAGAATGTCTTCGAGCCTACATAAAACCACTGGAAAACCATTTCTTACCAAAAACACAACAATTTATGCACTGACTGACAGATTTCGTGTTGATATTTCAGTGATTGCTCATTCTACAAAAGAAGGTTCCAATTTGCCAGAAAATATGGAGAAAACCCATGTTAGTGAGACTTCTGACGTTCTGCTCTACTGTAACACTGCTTCTGCACACAAACAAATGACGGTTCCTCAATGGTTCTTTGGGAAGGGTGATGGTTCTATGTGGAACCATACTGACCATCATTTGAGCCCTTCAATGGTTCTTTGCAGTTCCAAAAATGGTTATTTCCTCTTTTAGTGATAATTAAAATGTAGGGGCGGAATTCATTAGAATATTTTGGGACGTGGTTTGTGCACATCTCTTTTTGTGCAACTGTGACTGAGGGTGTCATTCTAGTTGATCTAATCTGCAGTGTTACACTATTACATATTAAATATGACTATGGCCAGTGTCAGTATCCTTTGAAAGACTCATGTATGGCCTTGTGTCAATAGAGAATGGTTGATTAAGACAGTAGTTCTAAATTCTCTCCTCAGGGACCACCCGGCTGTTCCAGAACTAGCACAACTGATTCAACTAGTCAATAAACACAATAATAAAACCTATGACATTTATACAATATAATATGGCTATTAAACCAGAATAAAAAACCCTGTGTGGTTCTACAAATAACTTTTGAGATTGAGAAAGGTTCTTTATAGGACCATTCTCCATAAAGGTTCTATAATGAACCATAAAAAGGGTTCTATATAGCCCCAAAAAGGGTTGTAACCATAGTGGAACCCTTAGGAAATAGTTATTTATATTACCATACAGGTTCCATTTAGAACCTTATGAGCATGGTTCTTTATAGAACCTTCTAAAAAAGGTTCCATATAGCACCAAAAAGGGTTCCGCTATGGTTACAAGCCAAAGAACCCTTATTTGGCACTACATCAAATAATTTGTTTTTAGTGTGTGTTTGGAGGGCAGGGAGCCACTGGTGCTCTGGTGACTGGGCTCTTTGTTGTCTTGCCAGGGTGTGTCACAAAATGGGCACTCAAGAGCAACCACCATATTGAACTAGTAGCCTACCTGCCTCTGCTTTTATTAAAATACAGACGCACCAATCCTTCACTCTTAGAAGAAAAGGGGCTATCTAGAACCTTAAAGGGTTATTTGGCTGTCCCGATAGGATAACCCTTTGAAGAACCCTTTTTGTATCCAGGTAGAACCCTTTGGATTCCATGTAGAACCCTTTGGGGATTCTACCTGGAACCAAAAAGGGTTCTACCTGGAACCAAAAAGGGTTCTCCTATGGGGACAGCCGAAGAACCCTTTTGGAACCCTTAATACTAAGAGGGTTGTGAGACCTCATATAATACAATAGCATGTACAACTGCAATAACTCTCCTGAATTTCCATGTAAACCTGAAAGCAGTTTGATCAGAGATTTTCAAATTCAGACATCTTTGTAAATCTCTGTAACTACAGTAACAAGGCATTTAGTACTTTTGTCCTTGAACAGAGACATATCTTTTGGAGCACTCTGGGTGTTGAGAATGGTCCAGGTGACTTTGAGGACACACAGGGAGTGTGACAATGTGGCAACATGAGACAGAGTGAAGAAAGCCACAGAGTAACGTTGGTCTACATACCTGCTGTGGCACCATGGAATATTTGGCAACAAAATTCCACTGGATGATGAGGTCACTGGTTTTCTGCTCAGTGGTAACAAACGTGCACTGGAGAAGAGCACTTTCACCATTTGTCACGTTCAAAAACTTCTGGGGAACCGTCACTGTGATGAAATGCCCACAACCTAAAAAAAAAAAGGCAGGGTTAATAAATATACTGTACTTGTGTACTTTTATGTTTATTTCATTCGGATTGAATATTATTCTTTAATATCAGACCCCAAACGTTCTAAAACTTGCCCAGAGTCCCATTTGTAAGAGCAAGAGATATGGGTACCAAATCCTTTCACATTACTGAAATATCATTATTATTATTTATTTCATAATACATGAACATGTAACTCACCCATCATGCCGAACAGCAGCACCATTCTCAGTGTAGAGGACATTTTAAAGGAAATGTTGCAGCTTATTTCTGTCTCCTTCAATAAGCCAGTCAAGAGTGGTATTGCTCGCACCACCTCAAAATCCCTCACCTTTCTCAGTTCTTACCTATCAACTAAGTTGTAATGGGCAACGCCTAGGTAGAGCATACTGTATAAGCCTGTGGGGACTCTGTGGTAGTGTACAGGCTGATTTTGTGCCTGTACATATCATGGGGGTGTTCAAGTTGTGTGCACAGCCTTGTTTGCCATATCACCTAGACTGGGCGGGAATAATCTCAGACTGTTATTTTTCAAAATGTTGATTTGCATTTCCAAATTAGCACCATTTGTTCCTACTTCAATCTTTAGACTTACGGGGAAACCATGATGTCTGTGCTAAAGAATATAGGACACACTTAAATGTATGTTTTTGCACTTTACACTATCAGTTGTACTCTACACAGTACAGTACAGTATATCATTTTTTCATTTTTCTCCTTTCAGTCTGTTAACCTTATTGCAGTGGCCCACTAGGTATTGACAGTGAGTGACTGTTCCAGTATTTCATTATTCAGTACTTGGGCTGATGCTCATCTCTCCCTCTTATATGCTCTAAATGTACCTTGTAAGTCATTCTGGGTCAGGGCTTCTGACAAAGTAATTAATGTAATGTAATCTCCACCTGGCCTTTATCTCCTGCCCTGAGGAGGAGTGAGCCAGAGCACTACAATACTCTGCTTATCTCTGGGGAGTTTACTCCCTGCCACTGGCGCTGAGTTATTAATGGCAGTTTCGCCCGTCACTCTGCTCATGCTAAGAGCTCGACACGGCGGTACACTCTTAGAAAAAAAGGTGCTATCTAGAACCTAAAAGGGTTATTTGGATCCATGAAGAACCCTTTCTACAGAGGGTTCAACATGGAACCCCAAAGGGTTCTCCTATGGGGACAGCAGATGAACCCTTTTGGAACCCCTTTTTCTATGAGTGTAGGGGGGACAATGAATCATGTATGATTAATTGTGCATAATTACAATAAAGTGACATAAGAAATTAACAATGTGGAAAATGTTGATCAGCAGTGAAAAAGGGGAAGGAGGATGTAGAGGGAGATGTGGAGGATGGAGGTGGTGTTGAGGCGAGGTGGAGGGAGTGGGAGGGAATCATCTCATTAGGCACAGAGCTCATATACGTCTGCCAAGGTGTCATACCATGACCATCATCAGGATGTATGAAAAGGATAATCAGAAAAAGCACCAGAAATGTCAGAGCAAAGGGTGTCCATGTTACAGTTACCATGTTACCATGTTACAGTTACCATGTTACCATGTTACAGTTACCATGTTACCATGTTACAGTTACCATGCTACCATGTTACCATGTTACAGTTCTGCTGGATTGTATGAAAACGGAATGTGACCATCGTGAATAAACCCTTACACACAGTAGGTACACACACACAGTAGGTACGCTGAACGAAAAGAAAACAAAAAGGTTAATCATTGACATCTCAAGAGCCTTACTGGTGTGGCCCTGCTAGCTCCTCCTCTAGTCTATGCAAACCGAAACTCAGGAGTATGCATACACGGTGTTTTGCACTGAATGTGCCATACAGTATGATTACCTGCAAAGGCATGGAGAGAGTGAGGAATGAAGACAATGTTGTTTTTATGTTCTTGTTGGAGGTAAAATAATTTTACATTTTTTGTTTTGTTTGTGTAAACACTTGTACCCCTTTTTCGCCCCAATTTCATGATATCTAATTGGTAGTTATGGTCTTGTCCCATCACCACAACTCCCATACGGACTCGGGAGAGCCGAAGGTCGAGAGCCATGCGTCCTCCGAAACATGACCCTGCCAAGCCGCACTGCTTGCTTAACCTGGAAACCAGCCGCACCAATGTGTCGGAGAAAACACTGTACAACTGGCGACCGAAGTCAGCTTGCAGGCGCCCGGCCCGCCACAAGGAGTCGCTAGAGCGCGATGGGACAAGGACATCATGGCCGGCCAAACCCTCCCCTAACCCTGATGATGCTGTGCCAATTGTGCGCCGCCTCATTGGTCTCCCGGTCACGGCCGGCTGTGACACAGCCTGTGATCGAACCCGGGTCTGTAGTGACGCCTCAAGCACTGCGATGCAGTGCCTTAGATCGTTGCGCCATTCGGGAGGCCAGGAAGTTACATTTTAATGCCCAACAAAAAATGGATCCCTGTTAGGATTACAATAACATTTTGTCACCAATTAAATCAAAGAACTCGGAACTTCATCCTTCCAAACATTATCGCCCCATCTGTTGTCTGACTTCTCTATTCTTATCATCTTTCTTTTTCTTTTTAGACCATAGTCAGGAATCTAATGGAACCTGTGAGAATCCCAAATTCTAGAATGCAAGTAATTCTCATACTCCGAGATGGTATTCACAATTTCTCCACAGAGGTTACAGGGCCTTCCCAGCTAGAGACTGCAGGGCCCTCCCAGCCAGAGACTGCTGGGGCCTCCCAGCCAGAAACTGCTGGGCCCTCCCAGCCAGAAACTTCTGGCGCTTACCAGCCAGAGACTGCTGGGCCCTCCCAGCTAGAGACTGCAGGGCCCTCCCAGCCAGAGGCCTCCCAGCCCATCCAGCGAATCCAGAACCTCTCCTATGCCTTCGTGCCTGGGTATAAGGTGCTGAAAGCGGCACAGGTCCTAATCCAGGCACTTGTCATCTCCCATCTGGATTACTGAAACTCGCTGTTGGCTGGGCTCCCTGCCTGTGCCATTAAACCCCTGCAACTTATCCAGAACGCTGCAGCCCGTCTGGTGTTCAACCTTCCCAAGTTCTCTCACGTCACCCCGCTCCTCCGCACACTCCACTGGCTTCCGGTTGAAGCTCGCATCTACTACAAAACCATGGTGCTTGCCTATGGAGCTGTGAGGGGAACGGCACCTCCTTACCTTCAGGCTCTGATCAGACCCTACACCCAAACGAGGGCACTACGTTCATCCACCTCTGGCCTGCTAGCCCCCATACCTCTACGGAAGCGCAGTTCCCGCTCAGCCCAGTCAAAGCTATTCGCTGCTCTGGCACCCCAATGGTGGAACAAGCTCCCCCACGACGCCAGGACAGCGGAGTCACTGACCACCTTCCGGAGACACTTGAAACCCTACCTCTTTAAGGAATACCTGGAATAGTATAATAGTAATCGTTCTACCCCCCCTTTACTACCACTGTCTTTTGTCTAAACTAACACCTGACTTATTTCACCTGCTAGCACTGACTTGTTTAAAGAAATGTACTTATTGTGATCGAGATGTAGTTGTCCCTGATTGCACTGACTTTGCTCACAGCTGCTTGTTTGAAGAAGTGTACTTACTGTGATCAAGATGTGGTTGTCCCACTGGCTATCCTAAGTTGAATGCACCAATCTGTAAGTGGCTCTGGATAAGAGCGTCTGCTAAATGACTTAAATGTAAATGTAAGGTGATTGACAGGTCATCAATCAAAAGACGCCAAGATTAGTACCAAGCAGTCACCGAATCCTGAAGAGAGCCCGTGGCCTTGCCCAATCAGTGATGGAAGCGGAGAAAGACTGTGGTAATATTTATGACTTGGTAACCAATCTGAGTGGTTACAGCGGCAGTCCTACTGTCGTGCTGAGCCTGGTTGTGAAGATGTCCTTACCAGTGGTACCAGCCAATGTGGATCCAGAGGAAGACTGCACACTGGTCCTGCCCCCCAAGAAACGTTGGAGAGAGGCCCTGTCTGGCTGGTGCAGCATATTTACCTAGTTTAATAAAGCTATCTATTAAAACTCTGCTTATGACCTCTCCTCTCTTTCTCTGTCCATTCATCACGCCATAAAAATAGGCCGTTAACTCTTTCAGGAGTCGTGAAATGGTCTTAAATTCCAACGTGGCCCTTGTTCATATTTTAAACCGCTCTCTTGCACTCAATCATTTTTCTGCTGTCTTAAAATTATCCCAATCAACTAAGTGTCAATGTTTAGTGATATGATAAATTATGCTGGATCCCTGAAACGCAGAGAGCAGAAGGGCCTCACTCTTACTGTGCTTTGATGAGAATAGTAGCCTGGAGGACACAGTGTGCAGGTCTGCCCGTAATTACTTACAATCATCTCATATTAGATTTGATTAGGTAACAAAGACGTTGGTTTTGGCTGCTGTTGTTGTTCAACCAGAGCGGCTCATAAGAGATTTGATTTAGCAGCGGTGTAGTTAGATCATCTGCCAGCAGAGAGCAGTGTTAGCTGCTGAATGATGAGCGGGAGGGAAGGCCATTTGGGAGATGGAGGTGCGGGGAGCTTGAGGCGAGCGATGACAACAGAGACAAGAGCGCTTCTCTGTCCTCAACATGGCTCACTCGTTGCCCCTCCTCCCATCTTCCCAGCAGCCTGGGGAAAACAGGCCAGACATTTAGCATGACTTCACACTGTCCCCACAGCCACTGAAAATACCATCGACACATTCGTGACAACACACAACCACACACAACCATGTACAAACTCTCACTAGATTGTTAAAAATAAACATTCAGAGAGAGAAAGAGAGAGAGAGAGAGAAAGAGAGAGAGAGAGAGAGAGGAAGAGAGAGAGCTAGGGACATGGTGGAGAGAAAGACGTAGATCCAGCAGTGCAGCGATGGTCACATTGTATTGGATAAAAGAGCTGTGTCTTAATATTTTATTAGACGCATTCTGTCTCCACTCCCCCTCATCTCTCCACTCTCTCTGCTCAACCCCAAAACAGGAACTCCAAAGGCAAAACATCTCAAAATGGATGGACATCCCAGAGTGAAGTGACCTCTCCCTCAGAGACAAGATACACCATGGCCAAAATCAAAACATGGATTCTCTAAAGGAAAAAGCAACAAGGACATGTATTCATAAAGTCACAAGTTAGAAAAAAGGTTTTTACTGAGAACATTTTGATCTCTAATTTGATACCAAAGTTATTTAAAAGACCATAGTTACCAACGTGTGTTATCAATAAATGGGAGTTGGGGATACGACTGTAGATATGAAGTTGTACATTTATCTCCCACTACTAAAGCACATTCCAGAGAAGCATGATTAGTCCTTTGGAAGTCTTGAATATTTCTGGCCTCTAACAAGACATGTCATTCCCTGGAGCAGTTTTCCAAGTCTATTTATAAGTCAACTCAAAAGGACACCAAAGATCTGTCTCCATGAGATATTTGAATAGATTATGCTTGGTGGCTTTTCTCAAGCACAATTGTGAGGACTACTTGCCTTGTGCTTCATGCTTTACAACAATGCAGGTGTGCTTAACATCAGGGGTGGACTGGGACCAAAACTCGGCACTGGCATTTCTAACACACAGGCCCTGACACCGACCTATTTATTTTTCTTGAGGCCCCCACTCCTCAAAGCCCACATCATTAGCCAGATAATGATCATTTTGCGGGAATAAAACTATGTTTTACAGGCCCACTTGGCTAAAAATGGACCAGCCCATCTGGCATTTTAAGTAAACAGCTCCATTCATCACATATGATGGCATGATACTGTCAGGCCAATGATGACCACAGTTTTTAATCCATTGTCATAATATCATCATCATGTATACAACTATACACTGAGTATACCAAACATTAGGAACACCTTCCTAATATTGAGTTGCATTCGTCGGGGCATGGACTTTATAAGGTGTTGAAAGCGTTCCACAGGGATGCTGGCGCATGTTGACTCCAATGCTTCCCACAGTAGTTTCAAGTTGACTGAATGTCCTTTGGGTGGTGTACCATTCTTGATACACACAGGAAACTGTTGAGCGTGAAAAACCCAGCAACGTTGCACTTCTTGACACTAACAGGTGCGCCTGGAACCTACTACCATACCCCATTCAAAGGCACTTACATTTTTTGTCTTGCCCATTCACCCACTGAATGGCACACATACACAATCCATGTCACAATTGTCTCAAGGCTTAAAAATCCGTCTTTAACCTGTCTCCTCCCCTTCATCTACACTGATTGAAGAGGATTTAACAAGTGACATCAGTAAGGGATCATAGCTTTCACCTGGATTCACCTGGTCAGTCTGTGTCATGGAAAGAGCAGGTGTTCTTTCGGTTTTGTATACTCCGTGTATGTGTGTCCACCAATGGAAGAACAATCGTTTTTTACATATTATTTTGTAAAAATCGGATATTACCACTCAACCCCAGACAGTGCAGGGTTAGGGTTAGCTTTGGTTATGACACAATAGATCAAAATAAATCACTGCATTAGAAAGTGTAAGCCATGAAGCTAAAGCATCCTCTGCTTTCTGACCATTTTCTGCTTTTTGTCCCTCAGTGGAGCAGTCATCAATTTCTGGCCAATGTTAATGTACCCTTTCAATATTTGATGTTTTTATATGGAGTGCTGACAATAGAACATGGAAATGGAGGGCACATTTTGCCGATCTAGTTCAATGGCTCTGCATCCATATTCTTAACAGAGCAATGCACTCCAATCCTGTGAGTGCTTCTCCTCTACTGGGGCCATTTTCAAAGTTTACCATAGAAAGTAAGACAGAGAGAAAAGAGGGGAAAACAGCAAAGATGTATTTCTGCCCATGGCATCCTGGTAAGAGTTGCTCCTGCATCTATCTAACATGTCCCACACCAAATGTCATGGAAAACATGTATGGAACTAGGATCTACAGAGGCTCTGTGTGTTTGTGTTTGTGAATGAGAATCTTTATCTCCTGTAAGTATCAACGTGCTAACTTCACAAGACCAGATAGATGACACTCTGGCCACATGCTCTTTGTCCTCAACAATCTCTCCAAATACCTTCACCACTCTAGATACACCAAAACAGGGAACAGGACTCAATATGAACCAGAGAACACAGTGGTCCCGCAAAATGGTCTTAGACAACAGTTAGTGCTAGGCGTCTATCTTAAAGTCTCCACCTCTCTTTATGCAGAGTTTGATGTTTGGCCAACATTGGGCAAGGGGAGTAAGCAGCGCTATGGCTTGAGTTGAACAAGGGGCAAACATTACACTTCTCAGCAGGAATCACTTTGTGTCTTTATTCAGGAAATAGGCCATGAATGGATGTATCCTCTCATTAATGTATCATGGTTGTAATCAAATTAAAATCTGGTACAAGAAGACACTCTCTTGTCTTTTCTCTTACTTGTACTCAAGTCTGTCTTCATAACCCAACAGCCCTTATGAAAAAGCAACACACCAACATAGGTAAAACCTCCTACAACAGCTTGAAATTGCAACAGTAAAGAACTTTCAATATATTTTTTTGCAACTGAGTATTTTATTTACCTTTTGGGGACTAACACAATAAAATAAATTCATCAAAATGTAAATTAAACAATAGATATTAGTCCTCAAAGGGCAAACGAAAAGACATTGTCATTCTTTACTGTATAAGCCTTTATTAGTAAAAAGTCAGTTGTTTGAATGATAACCCTTTTTATACCACATACTTTAACACCTTGTATTTGTAAAAAACACATTTTGCTCAAACACCTAAAAAAGCTGATTGACACTATAACATTAATTGGCACTGACAAAAAAAGGAAATACGACTTCGTATTATAGAAATGTTGATAGAAAACTCATACCCCAAATGAAATAAAACACCTCATTAGATAACTGACCAAAATAAAGCGCTCAATGTGAACAAAACAATTACAGTACAAAAACTAAATGCATTTTACTTCCAGGGCAGGTTGCAAGTAGAAATACATTTCCTTTTTATGAGAAAACCACAACTACAGTAATAATAACAATCCATGACGAAATGCAACAAAATACAGCCAATTACAAAAAAAGTATATATAAAAAGTACAATAATACTACTGATTGAAATATTTCAAATAGATAGGGGTTGTTGGCCTTTAATTTTTTTTGCCAATCTTTACAGATTTTTTCCCCTAGCTATTTGTTTTACAAGTATGTTTTCCCTGGTAAAATCTCCTTGAAAGAGGGAGGTATACTGATGTATAATTGGGGCTCAGCACAGCCTCCTGCAAGTATCATCATAATCAGCAACAGAGCAGAACCCCCCAGTCCAGAGGCAACTCATTTAAGAGAAACGGCTGGGAATACCCACTCAGCATGCAATCCCATGGCTTAAGTTCAGATACTACTGGTGAGTTTCCTTTACATCCTTTGTAGCTGGAGGGTGATTGATGTTAGTGCTAAAGCTAAACTTGATAAAACTACAGTATGTACTTGGTGCATCGATTCCAAATTGTATGTGCTACACATTAAGTGAAAATGATAGAGTGGTACATATTATTCATGTTGACCATGAATCATATAATGTACATTCTAATTTTTAGTTTTTCTCCAGTTTTATTTAACATATAGTTTGCTTTACAGTGTTTGTCAAGCTGGCTGTAAAACAAGTGCAACTAGAGCATGTAAACACTGGGTCCTTCCTTTCCTGGCTGTGAGAATGAAACTGATGAACAGTGTGGAATAGAAAAATACCAAAAGAAACCTTTCCAAACTTAGGTCATGCAAAACAAAACCTTTATCTTCTCTTCTTAAAATGTTTTTTTTTTTTTTTAGGTTTTGTATTGCAGAAATATGCCAATGCTATATAAGCTGTCCATGCCATTAGCAGTGAAGCTAGCTGCTATTATGAACTTCCCAGTTTTTTTTCGTTCATGCATTAAGAAATATTAAGCGAAAGATTTCATATTTACAGTACAATTCACATGTAATTACACATATACACAAGAGGCAAGAAAATTCACATTGAAATCAGTTCAACAGTTGTCGTTTCTTTTTACCTCCACTTCTCCTTGTACATTAATGTGTCAACAAAACAGATGTGGCATAACGAAACTAAATCATCAAATGAAAAACGTGTTTCCTCACAGCTTTCGAGATATGAACGTGGTTTATATTTTCACATATAGTAGGTGTGAGTTCAATGTAATGAGTATATTTACTGCAAGCGTGCAAGGGTTTCCATACGGACCAATCATTAGTTATTTTTTGTAAAATGAAGGAAGTTATGTTTTACTGTATGTTATATGAAAGAATACCTGTCGTTACGTGTGAAAAAAAGAAATGCATGAGCTATTTAGTGCATTTAAGTGAAATTCAGATTAGATGGATTATTTTGATTATTTCCAATCAAAAGGCCAAAAGATGTAATCCGTCTTCTACCTTTACTTGATATGTTCACTATGCCGTTTAAATGCAAATGCTTAGCTAGTACATCTGGCCATAAGATGTTTGTTGAGATGGATAGCTTTATGTATTTTCTTCTTGTTTCTCAAAGCTTTGTATAGTATGCTTTTGTAAGACTTGTATTGCACTTTAAAGAATTTAATTCATTGTATTGCATTGAACATTTTCACAAAATGTTTTGGTGAACTCCATGTTGAGGCTATGTAAGCCAAGGTGATTTGTTACACATTTTGCTCAAGACTTACTTGGCTAATTGGGGGTTGGGAGGTTTATCTACACTGACCAAAAATATAAACGCAACATGTAAAGTGTTGGTCCCATGTTTCATGAGCTGAAATAACATATTTCATGAACTGAAATAAAAGATCCCAGAAATTTTCCATACGCACTAAAAGCTTATTTCTCTCAAATTTGGTGCACAAATTTGTTTACGTCCCTGTTAGTGAGCATTTCTTTTTTTGCCAAGATAATCATCCACCTGACAGGTGTAGCATATCAAGAAGCTGATTTAACAGCATGATCATTACACAGGTGCACCTTGTGCTGGGGACAATAAAAGGCCACTCTAAAATGTGCAGTTTTGTCACACAACACAATGCCACAGATGTCTCAAGTTTTGAGGGAGCGTGCAATTGGCATGCTGACTGCAGGAATGTCCACCAGAGCTGTTGCCAGATAATTTAATGTTAATTTCTTTACGAGAAGCCGCCTCCAACGTTGTTTTAGAGAATTTGGTAGTACGTCCAACCGGACTAACAAACGCAGACCACGTGTATGGCGTCGTTTGGGCGAGGGGTTTGCTGATGTCAACATTGTGAACAGAGTGCCCCATGGTGGAGGTGGGGTTATTGTATGGACAGGCATAAGCTACGGACAATGAACACAATTGCATTTTATAGATGGCAATTTGAATGCACAGAGATACCGTGACGAGATCCTGAGGCCCATTGTGAGGCCCTTTTTTTTAAAGGTATCTGTGACTAACAGATGTATATCTGTATTCACAGTCATGTGAAATACATAGATTAGGGCCTAATGAATTTATTTCAATTGACTGATTTCCTTATATGAATGTAACTCAGTAAAATCTTTGAAATTGTTGCATGGGTTTATATTTTTGTTCAGTATAGCATGAAGTTTGATATCCAGTGGGCTCTATCCACCCAGCCCAACCCTAACACACCATAGGTGGGAAATATGTGTAGTGCTCATATTGATCACTGAGAGATGAAAATCAACAGAGCTCAACTTTTTATCTATAGTCTGTGGACAATAACAAAAAACGCAAGATGGTGCCAGATCTAGATGCTTTCTGTCTGAGACATCTGGGGCTACTCTGACAATATGATCAGCTCCTGGATGTCTCCAATGAGAAATTAAGGACTGAGTGAACAATACCTTACAGTAAATGCAACATGGCACTGGGTTAATTATGAATTATGAAGGCTAAAGCCCATATAATGCCATCTAACCATGACACAATCCATGTCAAAACCATTCATGGAAACCCTAAAGACACTAGCAAACCTACGTCCTTATATGTGACACCACAGGGGTTGTTTGCCAAAAGGTGGTGGATGGTTACAACAACAGTTATGTCATGTTTATAAAGTATTATGTAGACTAATCTGACATAGATCAATAGGGTGCAGAAGCGGAAGATCCTTCAAATCTGATGCCAGGTTCCTGAGTAACGCCGAGTGATGTCATACTTCGGCCCCCTACAGATTAGTATCATGCATTCCAATTAGTATCATCCACTGATTCTGTTTTAGATTATACAGAAACTCCCCTTTTTAACCTTTAGTCCCAGTAGCTACTCTGTACTGCTTCATTTTCTGCTGTAGTATAACCTGGCACTACAGGTTAGATTTAATGCAAACTCTGGTTCATTTCTCTCAAATGTGTTGCAGAAACTAATTGTCATTGGTGGCACAACTACCACTGTGACAGGTAGAACATTGGAGTGGCATCCAACCATATAATTAGATCCTATTAAAGTATTATTATTCCTAATTCTATGCGTCCAATTTACTGTGGTGAAAAGTGTCAAGATCCAAGATCTCTTCTCTGCTCCATACTACAGATCGAGTGGTGCAGTGATCTAAGGCACTGCATCGCAGTGCTTGAGGCGTCACTACAGACCCGAGTTCGATCCCAGGCTGTATCGCAACCGGCCGTGATCAGGAGCCCAATAGGGCGGTGCACAATTGGGTTAGGGGAGGGTTTGGCCGGGGTAGGCCGTCATTGTAAATAAGAATTTGTTATTAACTGACTTGTCTAGTTAAATAAAACAGATGTAGGATCTTAATTTGATCACTCTGTTGCAGGATACATTTTCTGCAGTGCTTGTAGTGTATTTCAGGTTTAAAAAGGCTCCTGAAGTTTATAATTTTCATTTAGAAATTTCACTTGATTTTCCCTTACGAAAAATGTATCAACCCCTACAAAATTGTCCATTAATTATAATCCACATTATAATTCACATTTCCAGTTGCTGCATGATTATTTTCCTGCTGTAGCAAACTGGCTCAAATTAAGATCCTACATCTGTATGCTCTCTCTCTTTTTCTGTAATTTCTGTATTTCTCTTTCTTTCTCTCTCTCTCTCTCTCTCTCTCTCTCTCTCTCTCTCTCTCTCTCGGCCCCATGGTACATCCTGTCCTGTGCTAGCCCTCCATGGGGCTCGGCGCTCCCAGTTAGAGGTCCGTATCCTGCCTGTCTAGTGCCAGCCCGGCCAGGGGATGGAGACGTTGGAGAGAGAAGCTCTTGGAACTTAGGGGAGCCTATCAGTGAGCTCTGAGGAGATTAGTCACTGCAATGTGCAAGGCAGTAACTGAGATGCTCTAAACATTTTCTCCTCTCCTATCCTCTGGAATGTCCAAAGGACCCCCATCTCTTTTTCTTGGCTACCTCTGTATCTGATCTGTGACTTTGCCTCCCTTGGTCATCTGGTGCCATTTGATTACCATGCAGACCCTGTAGGTTCTGATTCTAGATGTTTCAATCATAACCACATTTACAATAATACTTTAATGTCCATAGTTACAGCCAACAACGGAAATGTGCCTTCTGCTCTCTTCATTTAAATCTTGGAGGAATCTTAAAGGAATTTGGCATTCCTCAGCATGAATATTCAAATGCACTGCACTTCATTGCATTGTTGAATCAAAGTGATACTAGTTTGAACATGGAGATAGTCTGTAAATGCCTGTTTTAATATATGAATGCATTTGCTCTCCTCTTCACTCTAGACAGACCCAAATAATTGTATCCTGTAAATGTACAGTGTGGATCAACATGACATGGCATCAACGCTGCAGTGGACATCTCATTGGTGAGTGGATCTGAGCTAATGGAATTGAGTGACTTTTAGAGCAAAATAAAAAAATAAGATGGGGATTATAGGCCTTTTTGGTTGTCTCTTCAGTTCATGGCTATTTATCACACATCTTGTCTTGCCTCTAGAAACTTAAAACCTTTTTTTCAGATTCTGATGATGTTTCTGATCTTTGGGGTTTGATCCTCAGAGACATTTGAAGGGTGGGTGGCTCTGCAGTGTTTTCAGAGCTACTGGGTGTGAGAGGTTGAGTTTTTTTCTAATCCTGCCCCCCCCCCCGCCCCCTGCTACAACCCTTAAATAAATAATCAATTTGAGTAAATTAGAATTTAAGACAGGCATGTTTCATAGGAACTATAATATACATACCCAACATTCTCAGGGTGATTATTTTTGTTGTTGTTTACAGTGAGAGAGTAGTACATACAACAGCAGGTCAAACAATGGGATGATATGTTGATTTCAATATCAAACAAATAAACAATGGCGAAATCTCTTTTTTAATACACAATATTTTTTTCTCACATCTTTATAGTGGAATAACTTTCAATCCTTCACTATAGTTGTCCTTCCTTCCTTACAGAACACAAAGCTGGATATGAGGCAATGAATACTGTATCTATAGATGAATCAAGCACAGGAAGTTAAAGAAAGAGTACAATTATATTAGCCAACTATGTCCATGAGGATACTGGATGACCAAATGTACAGTATATGTCTATTTTTCAAACAATCAAAATGAGTAATTCATACCTGTGACTCTTTTCCTAATAATGCAGTAACTCTAAAACAAGTGACACTCTCCCAAAAAACACATTATTTTCAAGACAAAATAATAATTACAATAATCATCATCTTTATAACCATAAAGAAAATACCCCAAAGAACTGCTCTAAAAACAAACATGAGAAGAGAAATGAAGAGAAGTTTGCACTGACTCTGGGCAGGAACACAGTGGTCTAACATCCCATCCTGATGGGCCCCAATGTAGACCAGCATTGCACCAGAGCTGATGTCCCATAAAGAGAACAATGTCACTCTGAAAAATCCAAGGAACGACACATAATCCGAACAAGGTTGCTGTACAGAGTAGAACTGGAGAATTCCGTGCATGTTATCCATGGGAAATGGGGGAAGCTGGATATTAGGGACTTGACTCTGCCGATGCCTGAACACACAAGCCACCTCTGATTTGATGAGCTGCGGTAGAGGATGCTGATTACAGTGAGTATCAATAAAAAGCCAATGAGACTCTGAGACATCTCTTCTCTCAAGAGCTTTCGCTTTCTTTTTAGCAAAAATATCATGCAGTCTTTAGTTCCAAAATCCCCCAAAGGGATCTGATGGTTATTTGTTAGTTAGTTAGTTAGTTTGTTTGTTTGTTTCAGGAGAAAATTCAAAGGCTTGAAAGTTTCTCTCGCAATTATTCTTAAACATTCAAGTCATTCTAATAATGCTTTATACAGGAGAAAAGTCCTTCAGATTTACACACACACGTGTATATATAAATATAATATATAGAAATATGCATATACATATGTATCAACTTGTACATGTGTATACATATTTTCCAACTGTATCAAAGCCAATTTAATGTGCTCTCAAAATATGGCCCATGATTCCTAGTGGGATTTACATCAATTCACATAGTACAGCCAGTAGATTAGGTTGAAAAATCCAAACATGATGGGGAAAAGGACCCGGGACCATTTGTCAATGGTGCTGACATCTGCCAGGTTAGGGATTTTCAGCTTGAGCTTGGAAGAGCGCCGTCGTAGCCGACAGTTGGCCCTGCTGCGCATGGCGCTGCGGTCCAGTGAGTGGTGACTGAAGCCATCGCGGGGAGCCATGGGCTTCCTGAACTGGACCCCAGAGCTGTCGAATGACATCACTGAATTCCGGGAGTCACTGACACTACTTCCCACGTCTGACGGCATCACCTCATTATTCATCTCCAGCGTGGTGAGCAGGATGTTCCCGTAAGCGTCCACCTTGGAGGACAGAGGAGGGGAGAGAGAGAACGTCAGGGAGAAGCAGAACACAGTGACATTACCCCAAACTGCCCTAATAATAATCTACACCCACCCAGCTTTTCATTTTCGTGTCCAATTTTCAAGCTAAAGCAAACGTAATGATGATGTGGAAGGAAATGTAATCTTTTCATGCCTCTTTAAAGAATTCTGAATTTATGCACTTTTCCCATTTTCTCCCTTATAGCTAGTGCCTTACGGTGCTTTTTCACTGAGAGTAAATTGACACAAATTAATTGCCATCACTCTATCAACCATTTTAGCAGACCTCTATTAGACTGCAGTCCCACAGCTCATATGATTTCTAAATGCATGTACCCCAACTTTTCTTTGCTCCTCGAGGTACAGATTTCTTCTCTGTGTATATGACCTGAGGGTGTTGGTTTGAAACGGCGTGGCAATGGAGTCCTTGCAATGAAAAAAAAAAGTTAAGAGAACATTAAACGCCTATAAAACACTGACAATTAAGCACATCTTAAAAATACAGAATGCATAAACATAAGGCTAACAAGAACAACTTTGCATAAGCATGGCATGTCATATTTCAGACACAGAGACAAGGGGCTTCATTCAGTCGGACCGTTTTAGCATTTTCCCTTGAATACTAATGTTTCTGGCTGCATACCCATTAAAATTAGACAAAAGTGGGTGAATGTTAGTAAAAATGCAACTCCCAGGACAGCACAGTGGTAAGACTGAATCAAGTCCACAGCAAAAACAAAGACAACAACCTGAGAAGAGAATGGGAATGTAGTAAAATGAACAGCTACAGTATATCTCAATGCCAAAAAACGATATTCATTAAAATCAAAGAGTCAGTGCTGGAGGAAAAGCAATGGAGGATGGTTTTTGGATATGTATCTGGTGGAGGTAGCATCTATAGGCTTGTGAAAGTACTGTCTTATGCCAAACCAACATAGAGGAAAGCGTATTTCGTATTCTTGTGAAAATAACAGATGCCTGTGCTAGGGATTCTCAAAGAAAACAAAATATTGTTTTACACTAGGATTCTGATTCTGATACAGAGAGAAAGAAGGCAGCTGAAGATGCAAACCTGTTCCCTCAGGCGCTTCTCTTCGTATCGCGAGCGCTCGTTATTGGTTTTGTTCAGCCGCTCGTGGATTTTCTTCTGTTGCTGGGGGCCCCGGCCAAAGAACACATAATTTACGAAGGCATATTCGAGCAGGGCCAGGAACACAAACACAAAACAGCCCATGAGGTAGACGTCGATGGCTTTCACGTACGGGATCTTTGGGAGGGTCTCCCTAAGGTGGGTGTTAATGGTTGTCATGGTGAGCACCGTTGTAACACCTGGAAATCGCAAACACAAACACAAACATAAATACATTATTATTAGATATACATCAGTAGTCATCACCATTAAAGTAAAGTATTTGGTCATCAGGAAGACCAAAATGCAATGTAAGGATTTTGAGTGGGAAGTTTGTGCGCCTCTAAACATTGTTTGACACGTTGCTCCTGCTGGGTAGATTCGTAGCTTTCTGTTTTCAATGAAAAGTGAAAATTATGAGTGGTAGTAATGGCTCCTTTGTGTAAGTGGGAGATGGTTTCTAATCTGTTTATCCTGATTCAAAATTGTACGTAGCATTTTGTACTGCAGTAGCAACATAAGTTACTGCAATGTTAGAGCAACCTTGTGAGAAACGTTGAAGACACCGTTGCCCACTGTGTTCACTGGGAATACTCTGTGTTGCTGAAACATTGCAGTGGAGATGGATTCTTACCCAGGGCCACCCGAGCTGCAGAGGCATCGTAGTTGATCCAGAAGGAGACCCAGGAGAGGATGGTGATCAGGATGGAGGGCATGTATGTCTGCAGGATGAAGTAGCCTATGTTCCTTTTAATCCTGAAACTCAATGATAGCCTGGGATAGGAACCTTTCACAGAGAACAAGAGAGAAGGAGAGAGGATGGAGTGATGGAGTGATAGAGTGATTGAGAGGGGCAGAGGAAACACATCAGTGCAGAAAAGGAAGAACCGCTGGCACAACTTATGAGTTCCAAAGTCTGCACTTTGACAATGCGCGGGGTAGTCATTTCTCCATTCGTTCAGAAGGAGCACTTCATTTCCCCAAAGCAATGGATTCCTTTCCAGGGACAAGTTCGATTCCAATTAAACATGGCAGAAAGTCGCAAACACAGCAGATTTTTCTGCAACCCCCCATCTCAGCAGGCAGCTCCAGCATCCCTCTGAGAATTGTCACGGAGAGCTGCTGTGTTTTACTCTGTTTAGCACTTTCTCTGTCCTCTAAATATCACCAAAAGGGGATTTAAAAAGGCTCGTAATTGGAGAGCACGTCTTCTCACTACTTAAGTGGGGAGGAGGAACCCACATGAGACTGTGATGAAGCTAGTGGGGTGAACCTATGGCGCTTAACATTAATGCATGTTGCAGAGAAAAATGTCAGCTCGTTATGATGAGACATTAATTGGTTGCATTGAATGTATTGATTATTCAAACAAGCTCAACAACAAGTTGTTAATGAGAAAGATATTCCCCTGTGGCTTTGACTTTCCCCTACTTCAGCTAGAGAGAAATGTTTACCGCTATGAATGCACAACTAATTCCCTCAAGGGAGTTTGTATGACCACTTTATCAAAATGAAAGAAAGGGCCTAAGATAGCCATGATGGTTTTCATTTAAAAGGCAATCAACTGTGTGCTACACACAATGAGAAATGACCCTTTCATCTCCCTGGTCCGGTAAATCTTTTAATGAATCAATATCCGGGCATATTTTATTCCTTCCTGCTGTACCTCGTGAATCTAAATAAACAAGTGCACACACAAGGGCAAGACTACTTAAAGACTAGACTACTAAATGAACTCAAGTTAACTGTCACATGGAGATTACTTAAAATATTCTGCAGGCAACGTTCTCTGAATTGATAAGCAGCTAGTTGGAAGTGCTACCCATTGGAATAACATTAATAACACAAAACAGTGAGTGGAACTGGACTGACAATTTAACTCATCCTACAAGCAAACCTACATTCTATCATTGTTAAGTTGAAAAATAACTAATATGTATATACAGGATCATTAAAATGTATTTCTGCATATTTCTGAGAATAAATTCTTATGGCACACTAACCCTTCAGCACAGATATGAGGTGCGGCGGCCTTACCTGTGGTGAACCTGACCTCCCTGGACACCAGGCGAAGTGCTACGATGGAGAACTGAGGAAGCTCCAGCTTGTCCACCCCCGTCACCGCAGTGTCCCCTCCATGCCAGTAGAACACAATGTCGTCTGTGGTGTACCCATCTGTCTCAGGTTACAGGGAATGGGGGGAGGGGATGAGAGGAGAATGAACAGGTTCAGTACTGGCAGAATCTCGCACCTTTGACATTAGGGAAGCAGAATGGACCAAAGCAGTGGCAAATAGGCCTTCAGTCCCTTGGTACTGTATATAACATGGTCTAAGCTTTTGTCACCCACTTAGCTAAACTGTATGAGAACAAATCAAATCAAATCCAAATGTACAGTGGGGAAAAAAAGTATTTAATCAGCCACCAATTGTGCAAGTTCTCCCACTTAAAAAGATGAGAGAGGCCTGTATTTTTCTTCATAGGTACACGTCAACTATGACAGACAAAATGAGAATTTTCTTTCCAGAAAATCACATTGTAGGATTTTTTATGAATTTATTTGCAAATTATGGTGGAAAATAAGTATTTGGTCAATAACAAAAGTTTCTCAATACTTTGTTATATACCCTTTGTTGGTAATGACACAGGTCAAATGTTTTCTGTAAGTCTTCACAAGGTTTTCACACACTGTTGCTGGTATTTTGGCCCATTCCTCCATGCAGATCTCCTCTAGAGCAGTGATGTTTTGGGGCTGTCGCTGGGCAACACGGATTTTCAACTCCCTCCAAAGATTTTCTATGGGGTTGAGATCTAGAGACTGGCTAGGCCACTCCAGGACCTTGAAATGCTTCTTACGAAGCCACTCCTTCGTTGCCCGGGCGGTGTGTTTGGGATCATTGTCATGCTGAAAGACCCAGCCACGTTTCATCTTCAATGCCCTTGCTGATGGAAGGAGGTTTTCACTCAAAATCTCACGATACATGGCCCCATTCATTCTTTCCTTTACCCTTTGCAGAAAAACAGCCCCAAAGCATGATGTTTCCACCCCCATGCTTCACAGTAGGTATGGTGTTCTTTGGATGCAACTCAGCATTCTTTGTCCTCCAAACACGACGAGTTGAGTTTTTACCAAAAAGTTATATTTTGGTTTCATCTGACCATATGACATTCTCCCAATCCTCTTCTGGATCATCCAAATGCACTCTAGCAAACTTCAGACGGGCCTGGACATGTACTGGCTTAAGCACGGGGACACGTCTGGCACTGCAGGATTTGAGTCCCTGGCGGCGTAGTGTGTTACTGATGGTAGGCTTTGTTACTTTGGTCCCAGCTCTCTGCAGGTCATTCACTAGGTCCCCCCGTGTGGTTCTGGGATTTTTGCTCACCGTTCTTGTGATCATTTTGACCCCACGGGGTGAGATCTTGCGTGGAGCCCCAGATCGAGGGAGATTATCAGTGGTCTTGTATGTCTTCCATTTCCTAATAATTGCTCCCACAGTTGATTTCTTCAAACCAAGCTGCTTACCTATTGCAGATTCAGTCTTCCCAGCCTGGTGCAGGTCTACAATTTTGTTTCTGGTGTCCTTTGACAGCTCTTTGGTCTTGGCCATAGTGGAGTTTGGAATGTGACTGTTTGAGGTTGTGGACAAGTGTCTTTTATACTGATAACAAGTTCAAACAGGTGCCATTAATACAGGTAACGAGTGGAGGACAGAGGAGCCTCTTAAAGAAGAAGTTACAGGTCTGTGAGAGCCAGAAATCTTGCTTGTTTGTAGGTGACCAAATACTTATTTTCCACCATCATTTGCAAATAAATTCATTAAAAATCCTACAATGTGATCATCTGGAGAAAAAAATCTCAATTTGTCTGTCATAGTTGACGTGTACCTATGATGAAAACTACAGGCCTCCCTCATCTTTTTAAGTGGGAGAACTTGCACAATTGGTGGCTGACTAAATACTTTTTTCCCCCACTTTATTTGTCACATGCGCCGAATAGAACAAGTATAGACTTTACCCATTCCCAACAATGCAGAGTTAAAAAGTAAGCAAAATTTGCAAAAAATAAAAAAGGAAATAGTAACAATAAAATAACAATAACGAGGCTATATACAAGGAGTACCGGTACCGAATCAATGTGCAGGGGTACGAGATAGTTGAGGTAATTGAGATAATATGTACATGTAGGTAGGGGTAAAAGTGACTCGGCAATCAGGATAGATAATAAACAGAGTAGCAGCAGCGTATGTGAAGAGTGTGAAAGAGTGTGAAAGTGTGTCTATTTGTGAGTGTGTTTGTGTGTGGCATCAATGTGCATGTGTGTGTGTGTTTTGTGTGAGCGTATGTAGTGCATGTGTGTGTGCATGTGTGTGTGAGTATGTGTGTGTTGGAGTGTCAGTGTAATATGTATGAGTGTGTGGGTAGAGTCCAGTGAATGTGCATAGAGCTGGTGCAAAAAAAAGGGGGTCAATGCAAATAGTCAGGGTAGCCATTTGATTAACTGTTCAGCAGTCTCCGTTTCCTATAGTCCACGATCAGCTCTTTTTTCTTGCTGACGTTGAGGGAGAGGTTGTTGTCCTGGCACCACACTCCCAGGTCTCTGACTTCCTCCTATCATTGTCGTCGGTGTTCAGGCCTACACACCGTTGTGTCGTCTGCAAAGTTAATGATGGTGTTGGAGTCGTGCGCGGCCATGCAGTCTTGGGTGAACAGGGAGTATAGGAAGGGACTAAGCACGTACCCCTGAGGGGCCCGCGTGTTGAGGGTTAGCGTGGCACATGTGTTGTTGCCTACCCTCACCACTTGCCTTTCAAAGCATTTCATGGCTACAGATGTGAGTGCTACGGGGCAAGAGTCATTTAGACAGGTTACCTTGGCGTTCTTGGGCACAGGGACTATGGTGGTCTGCTTGAATCATGTAGGTATTACAGACTGGGTCAGGGAGATGAAAATGCCAGCGAAGACATTTGCCAGCTGGTCAGCGCATGCTCTGAGTACGCATCCTTGTAATCCATCTGGCCCTGCGGCCTTGTGAATGTTAAACCTGTTTAAAGGTCTTACTCACATTGGCTACAGAGCGCGTGATCACACAATCGTCCGGAACAGCTGGTGCTCTCATGCATGGTTCAGTGTTGCTAACCTCGAAGCGAGCATAGAAGGCATTTATCTCGTCTGGTAGGCTCACGTCACTGGGCAGCTCGCAGCTGGGTTTCCCTTTGTAATCCGTGATAGTTTGCAAGCCCTGCCACATCCAATGAGCGTCAGAGCTGGTGTAGTAGGAGTCGATCTTAGTCCTGTATTGACGCTTTGCCTGTTTGATGGTTTGTCGGTGGGTATAGCGGGATTTCTTATTATCATCCGGATTAGTGTCCCGCTCCTTGAAAGCTGCAGCTCTTGCTTTTAGCACAGTGCGGATGTTGCCTGTAATCCATGGCTTCTGTTTGGGATATGTACGTACTGTCACTGTGGGGACGACGTGGTCAATGCACTTATTCATGTGGTAAACTCCTCAATACCATCGGATTAATCCCGGAACATATTCCAGTTTGTTCAAGTGAAACAGTCCTGTAGCTAGGCATGTGCTTCATCGGTCCACTTCCGTATTGAGTACGGCTCTGGTACTTCCTGTTTGAGTTTTTGCTTGTAAGCAGGAATCAGGAGGATAGAGTTATGGTCAGATTATCCCATAGAAACACATTGAATAACAGATTCATAAAAACAGATAGTAAAAAATGCAATCAAAAGGAAGTATATTTTGAAGTGTGTGTCCTATAAACTGCTCAGATTTTTTAATTTGATTTTTTACTGTGGAAATGCCCTATTCACTTCCATTAATTTTTTTGGCCCAGTAACGGACACCTCCATCGTGTCCGTGAGAGTCCCATCTTTCCATAGAGGGGTCATATTAATTTCTAGGCCAAACCGTTCGGACGCTACAGATGTTTTCATGAGAAGACCGATATTCGACATGTCTCCTGGTCTGACAAACACCGCTGTAGATCTGCCACCTTCCACCGCAGATGTGGAAGGCCGACATTTGTGGATGCAGTGGCCCATGCAAAACAGATATCTCTATCTTAAACAGACAGATTTTGATGGGGATTTTTTAAAATATATTATTTATTTTGCCTTGAACAGAGAGATTATTTTAATATTTTTTATACACTACCGGTCAAAAGTTTTAGAACACCTACTCATTCAGAGAGTGTGCAAAGCTGTCATTTATTTTTTTATTTTTTTCAACCTTTATTTAACTAAGCAAGTCAGTTAAGAACAAATTCTTATTTACAATGACGGCCTACACCGGCCATCAAGGCAAAGGGTGGCTATTTGAAGAATCTCAAATATAAAATATATTTTAACACTTTTTTGGTTACTACATGATTCCATATGTGTTATTTCATAGTTTTGATGTCTTCACTATTATTCTACAATGTAGAAAATAGTACACATAAAGAAAAACCCTTGAATTAGTAGGTGTTCTAAAACTTTTGACCGGTAGTGTATATATACAGTATCATCAAGGGGCCCAGCTCATGAGGCCCCTTGATTATGTGAGGCCTGAGGCAATTGCCTCTTCTGCCTAATGGTGAGTCTGCCAGTGTCTCCAGGGCTCCATTACAATGCCAGTGGAATCAAAGTGAGAAGTATGAGATAGATTTATGTAGTGTGGTTCAGGTAATATGCTGCCTCACACATTCACTGTAAAGTTAAACCTCACTGTAATTACATTCCCTGGATATAGGTGCCTATACTGTATTATACATTGAATTACCCCTCTTCTGCCTTCTGGCTGTGCCAGCTCTCTGTCCAGGGTCATATAGCAGCAAGCACCGGACCACCATTCATCCACTTGTAATATTTTTTTTAAGTTAGAGGTCCAGGAACTATGACTATGCATTTGGCATGTTTTGGCACATAGCAATTGTTTTCAATTACTTTGTCTTATGATCCCTGGAGACGAATGTGAAACCAGTCATATTTAGAAGCAAACTGAAAATCAACATGACATGTATTGCGGCCCCTTTTCCACAGTGAAGTAGGCTATAAATAGCTGTACCGTTATTCTGAATTGTAATTGTATGCCCTCATAATTTGCGTGGATGAAATTTGGAGACCCAAGCTATAGGCTTCTGTAGGGCCGAACCTGCCCAGTTGATGTATGCGCTTCAGAATGTTTTAATTATATGCTCAGCCTTTTTTCAATGTTATTTTACAATTTGTATCATGTTAAATATTATCCACTATTGGGAGTCACCGTCAGTAATACCCACATACATTTATAACTGTCACTTTAGTGTTCGTTTCCTTCAATTTGTTGCCTACATTTTGTATCATTCCATTCCGTTTACCTTTCTTTCCTCTGTCACGTCTGTGTAGTTGTTCCTGAGGGTCGCTAGCATTAGAGGATCATATTAGGTGTATTCTAGTGAGTCTGTCGACAAAATTATAATTAAAGGTACACTGTATTTAAAGGGATGGCTTAAGATAAATGTACTGAAAACCCCATGGAATGAAAACTCCACGAGAAAATCTGTTGGCCAGCAAGTGGGAGTGTTTTCAGTGGTTGAGTTAAATGTATTCATTGTGCGCAAGGGAACCACGCCTGCAAAGCCCGTTACGCACCTGCATAAGCTAAGTCTGAATACCAACTACTGAGAAGTGCGTGGGAAAGGAGTGCATAGGAAAGGCGTACATTTCTTATGTCTGAATCGATCCCTGTATGCATCGGCGGTTTCACATTTGTACAGTGAGGGAAAAAAGTATCTGATCCCCTGCTGATTTTGTACGTTTGCCCACTGACAAAGAAATGATCAGTCTATAATTTTAATGGTAGGTTTATTTGAACAGTGAGAGACAGAACAACAACAAAAAAATACAGAAACACGCATGTCAAAAATGTTATAAATTGATTAGCATTTTAATGAGGGAAATAGGTATTTGACCCCTCTGCAAAACATGACTTAGTACTTGGTGGCAAAACCCTTGTTAGCAATCACAGAGGTCAGACATTTCTTGTAGTTTATAATCTCAGCTTGTTACCTGTATAAAAGACACCTGTCCACAGAAGCAATCAATCAATCAGATTCCAAACTCTCCACCATGGCCAAGACCAAAGAGCTCTCCAAGGATGTCAGGGACAAGATTGTAGACCTACACAAGGCTGGAATGGGCTACAAGACCATCACCAAGCAGCTTGGTGAGAAGGTGACAACAGTTGGTGCGATTATTCGCAAATGGAAGAAACACAAAAGAACTGTCAATCTCCCTCGGCCTGGGGCTCCATGCAAGATCTCACCTCGTGGAGTTGCAATGATCATGAGAACGGTGAGGAATCAGCCCAGAACTACACGGGAGGATCTTGTCAATGATCTCAAGGCAGCTGGGACCATAGTCCCCAAGAAAACAATTGGTAACACACTACGCCGTGAAGGACTGAAATCCTGCAGCACCCGCAAGGTCCCCCTGCTCAAGAAAGCACATATACAGGGCCTTCTGAAGTTTGCCAATGAACATCTGAATGATTCAGAGGAGAACTGGGTGAAAGTGTTGTGGTCAGATGACTCCAAAATCGAGCTCTTTGGCATCAACTCAACTCGCTGTGTTTGGAGGAGGAAGAATGCTGCCTATGACCCCAAGAACACCATCCCCACCATCAAACATGGAGGTGGAAACATTATGCTTTGGGGGTGTTTTTCTGCTAAGGGGACAGGACAACTTCACCGCATCTTGGGTGAGAACCTCCTTCCCTCAGCCAGGGCATTGAAAATGGGTCGTGGATGGGTATTCCAGCATGACAATGACCCAAAACACACGGCCAAGGCAACAAAGGAGTGGCTCAAGAAGAAGCACATTAAGGTCCTGGAGTGGCCTAGCCAGTCTCCAGACCTTAATCCCATAGAAAATCTGTGGAGGGAGCTGAAGGTTCGAGTTGCCAAACGTCAGGCTCAAAACCTTAATGACTTGGAGAAGATCTGCAAAGAGGAGTGGGACAAAATCCCTCCTGAGATGTGTGCAAACCTGGTGGCCAAATACAAGAAACGTCTGACCTCTGTGATTGCTAACAAGGGTTTTGCCACCAAGTACTAAGTCATGTTTTGCAGAGGGGTCAAATACTTATTTCCCTCATTAAAATGCAAATCAATTTATAACATTTTTGACATGCGTTTTTCTGGACTTTTGTTGTTATTCTGTCTCTCACTGTTCAAATAAACCTACCATTAAAATTATAGACTGATCATGTCTTTGTCAGTGGGCAAACGTACAAAATCAGCAGGGGATAAAATATTTTTTTCCCCTCACTGTATATGTTAGGATGTGATAAATATTTTTTTACTCAGGGTTGTAAAATCAAGTGTATCCTGTTTTTGGGTCGAATAAAGAAATCCATCCAATGCCATGCCTATGTGCTGCTTTGCCATGAAAGGAGCATTGATGTTGTTACAACAGAGTGGGTCCATCTGCCTGCTCTAGTTGCATTCAGTGGTCAATACGTAACGACTTCTAATTGAAATACAAGCAAGTATTTTACATTTCACCTGCTTCTGTCAATGCAGTCATTGCCCTTGGAGTGAAAGCATCTATAAGAAATGGCATTCAGAGTCAGAGATGCCAATAACGCTGGCCAATCCTGCTTTAAATGATCCATAATGATCACATCTGCTGAGAGCAGGCCTTTAAATGATCCATAATGATCACATCTGCTGAGAGCAGGCCTTTAAATGATCCATAATGATCACATCTGCTGAGAGCAGGCCTCTGAGGACTGCACCCAGAATCAGCCCAGAGTCAAAGCTACACCAGCCCTGCCCAGACCTAAACCACCCCAGATCAAAGCTACATCAGAATGACCCGGGAGTCTAAGCTACATCAGAATGACCCGGGAGTCTAAGCTACATCAGAATGACCCGGGAGTCTAAGCTACATCAGAATCACCCGGGAGTCAAAGCTACATCAGAATCCCCAGGGAGTCTAAGCTAGAGGTTGAAGTTAGACTGTATGGAGGATTTTGGCCGAATTACTTGGGTTTCATCTCTCAGTAACACCTAACGCCTGCAGGTATAACACATTATGATGCAGTTATAATGCATTGTAAGACTACTCGTTTCAGAAAATATGTGAACTACCCATCTGCAACCCATACTGCAAAAGGTTAAATTCCAAATATGTTTTGTATATATTGACAGAAACAACAGGCTACTAGAGACATACAGTACCGTATGACAGGTCTAAAGGTTGGCTTTTGCTTGAAATGTATAGAGAGACGTGTGCTGAATTATAAAAAACACTAACTGCCTGCAATCATGGGCTGTCCCTTGCTGTGTTACCCAGTGAAAATGTCAGGATGACATTCCTGCTGAGATCCTTGAGAAGCCCAGGCAGGCAGTTGTTGGAGGGGGGGTTGTTACTTGGCCAGAGTGGGGAGGAATGGGGGGAGAAGACGCTTGTATTAAGTCCACCTACAGCTTTCGATTTCCAGGGTGCAGTTCTGTTCGTCGAGCGGGTACCTCCTCAAGTCCATCATGCAAGCTGCTGTGGTGGTTATTCTGGAAAAAAGGAGAGCAGAGACATAGAGGGTGAGAGAAAAGGGGGGTAGATAGAACCGCTGTTACCTTGGTAACCTTTAAGAAATCGTAGTTTAGCCTTGACTGCACGATGTGAATCTTTAAATGAGTAATGTTAGGCAGTTGTCTCGTATTGAAAAAAAAGGAAAAAGGAAATGCAATCATTGGCAGACTAGTGTTGCATACAAACCTGTCCAAGGTCTATTTCTTAGGAGCGAGGGATGAGAAAGGAAGGGGGAAGGAGAGAAAGATACGTGGGTTCGTTTCTCATAATCTGGCCAACTGTTTGAGACCATCCATAATAGCCGTGGCCAGCTCTTTATGAATTTTAAATGAATGAAATAGCAGAAGGTGAGGTTGTTGGGAATGTGTTCTGACTGAGGCAAGTGGATTCCAAATAGAGAGAGGTTGGAATACAAAATGATTGTGTCTCAGTGAGTAGCATTTTTGTGCTCACATAGGCCGTATGACAGCCCTAATCTATGTTGTGACAGCAACCTCAAACACTGGAGATGTTTGCTACATATTTACACTTCCACCCATAGAAACATCTTGAATGAATTCAAACTGTTAAACCACTAACTTCAAACAAAACCATAGGTACAAACCATAGGTAATGTTGAATGTAAACATCTAATTCATTCAAGCCCAAAAGCCAACAATCAAATGCAGAAAGTCAATTTACCAAGCTTGTTTTATTCCCTTGGGATACATTGAATCAGTAGAAAATGTTTAGCAAAATGTTAGCACCTGTGCATTGAGTATGTGCTTTAATCTCACACTAAATTGTGATTGACTGCTAGATATAAATATATTCATTATATTTCATTTCCATAAATCCAGAAGCCCAGGAAAATCACACTGGTTACAGATTTTACCAGTGCAGCACATTTTAATAATTACATCTGTTCTGTTAAATCATACCATCTTTCGCCTGTTTTCAGGCTTCTTGTTTAAATGAAACAGGGAGCTCACTGGTTTGCCTGAATGGAAAAAGTAATTGAGTTACAACTCATCACCCCTGTGTGTCAGATCGACTGCCACATTCACGGAGAGAGTTTGATAGGTACACAGTTTGTGTGTTTGTGTGTTTTAGGAGGCGGGGGAGAGACCCTTTACAACAGCCTATTTTACATTTCCGATCCATAATTTAAGATGCCTGAGTCCATGCTGTCTTCCAGGCTGCTGGACAATTCAGCACAAAGCAAGAGGTTTGCAGTGTGCAGGCTAATACAAGCCACTACAACTACTATCAAACACATACACAGGTACTGGTGAAGTGTATAGAGTGCAATACCAAAACAATGTGGGGTTTTCTGCAGGGGCTATACAACCATGATGAAAACAGAACACATTTCCATCCAGTAAGTCACCTTTTGTGATGACATACTTTTTGACAACCTTCACTTTGGTGTGTTAAGGCATAATGCCGTCGCAAAGGTATTCTGACTCTCCCCAAGGCCCAACACAACATAACCTCATTATCACTGCCCTCCGGCTTTATCATAGACCAAGGGCATTTCACTCTGCACTGCACATTGTTTTCTATCTCACAACTTTACTGTACATGACTCCTGTAAACCAAAGCTGCAACATGTTGGGGGAAGAAACAAAGCCTGTGACCCCTGGGGCTTCGGCTTCTGTGTTACTTTGAAAGGGCCCCAGGATGCTCCTCTCCCCCCAGCAGCCCCCCAGTCATCTGGGTGGGTCTCTGTGAGAACCTCACTGCAGACTCACTGTCTGGGCTGGTTCATTGATGAAACTGGGACATTGTGGTGATGAGGGATTAGAAGGGTTTTTTGTTGCTTTTTTCTGGGGCACAGAATTCTGGATGGGAAATGTGCCTCCTCCTCCTCACATCCCAGCAAATCAAAATAAACAGGAATAAGTGGTACGCTATATTTGTTTGTCTTGTGCAGTACTATAGTGACTACTATATTCGTTCTGTTGCACAATCAAAACAATGTTGTGTCCATGTGTCATGCCTGCTGAAAACACTCCAGGCTTAAACTGTAAGAGAAGCTCACATGTCAATCAATCAAATTAACAGGAACACAACAACAAAAAAGTATGAATATATCTTCCCGTGAAGTAAAGGGGTCATGGTCTTTATGATAAGTCATAGAGGCTCACCTCACCCCAAATCTAATGACACAATCTTAAAATCGGTGAATCTAGATTTTTACATTAACGAATAACCTTCAATTCATTACATTTCCTCTCTCTTATCAAAATTAAGAGAACCAATAAATACATTCACTCTTAATTTGTCAACCCCATCTGCAATTCCCCGCTACCCCAGCTTTGAATACATTTTACATTTTTAGCAGACGCTCTTATCCAGAGCGACTTACATGAGCAATTAGGGTTAAGTGCCTTGCACATCGGCAGATTTTTCACCTAGTCGGCTCAGGGATTAGAACCAGCGACCTTTCGGTTACTGGCACAACGCTCTTACCCACTAAGCTACCTGCTGCCCTATATACCACTACCAATACCAGTACCAATACCACTGCCCTAGATTCATTCGGTACTCTACACAGGCATGATTCTGTTCTCACTTTATGATTCTGTCCTCAATTCATCCCTCCACCTTTTCACCAACTCCCTCTGGGCAGCAGGAGAAGCTGCTACCACTTCCACCCCTCCATCCCGCCCTCCCCTGCACCTACAGCTGATTTCACCAAGAGACATATTAAGTAAGCATTTACCAGCCTATTAGTTCCCCCTCTCACTTCCAAACATCATCAAACTCTCTCATTAATACTGAAGTCCCCACATGACAAAATACTACAGCTTTCTATATATAGAATACAAACAGTACTTACTATAGAATTCTGTAGTAAACTGTAGAATACTATAGTAAATACTACAGTATACTACAGACCGCAAAAACACTACAGTAAATACTATAGAAATGTCTGCATAAACACTATAGTCCACAAAAACACTACAGTAATTACTATAGTACAGTGCCTTCAGAAAGTATTCACATCCCTGGACTTTTTCCACATTCTGTTGTGTTACAGTCTGAATTTAAAATCGATTCAATTGAGATTTTAATTGTCACTGGCCTACACACAATACCCAATAATGCCAAAGTGTAATTATGTTTTTAGATTTTTTTTAAACAAATTAATAAAAATGAAAAGCTGAAATGTCTTCAGTCAATAAGTACTCAACCCCTTTGTTATGGCAAGCCTAAATAAGTTCAGGAGTAAAAATGTCCTTACCAAGTCACAAAATAAGTTGCATGATCTCACTCTGTGTGCAGTGTTCAAAATGATTTTTAAATGACTACCTCATCTCTGTACCCCACACATACAATTATCTGTAAGGTCCCTCAGTCGAGCAGTGAATTTCAAACACAGATTCAACCACAAAGACCAGGGAGGTTTTCTAATGCCTCGCAAAGAAGGGCACCTATTGGTATATGGGTTAAAAAAAAGCAGACATTGAATATCCGTTTGAGCATGGTGAAGTTATTAATTAAACTTTGGATGGTGTATCAATACATCCAGTCCCTACAAAGATACAGGAGTCCTTCCTACCTCAGTTGCCGGAGAGGAAGGAAACCGCTCAGGGATTTCACCATGAATGAGGCCAATGGGGACTTTAAATCAGTTACAGAGTTTAATGGCTGTGATAGGAGAAAACTGAGGATGGATCAACAACATTGTAGTTACTCCACAATACTAGCCTAAATGACAGAGTGAAAAGAAGGAAGCCTGTACAGGATAAAAAATATTCCTAAACATGTATCCTGTTTGCAATGAGGCACTAAAGTAAAACTGGCAAAAAAATATGGCAAATAAATGAACTTTATGTCCTGAATACAAAGCATTATGTCTGGGGCAAATCCAGCACAATACATCACTAAGTACCACTCTTCATATTTTCAAGTATGGTGGTGGCTGTATCATGTTATGGGTATGCTTGTCATCGGCAAGGACTAGGGAGGTTTTTTTTAGGAAAAAAACAAACAGAATGGAGCTAAGCACAGGCACAATCCTAGAGGAAATTCTGGTTCAGTCTGCTTTCCAACAGACACCGGGAGACAAATGTACCTTTCAGCAGGACAATAACCTAAAACACAAGGCTAAATATACACTTGAGTTGCTTACCAAGACAACATTGAATGTTCCTGAGTGGCCTAGTTACAGTTTGACTTAAATCGGCTTGAAAATCTATGGTAGACTTGAAAATGGCTGTCTAGTAATGATCAACAACCAACTTGACAGAGCATGAAGAATTTAAAAAATAATCATGTGCAAATATTGTACAATCCAGGTGTGCAAAGCTCTTAGAGACTTACCCAGAAAGACTCACAGCTGTAATTGCTGCCATAGGTGATTCTAACATGTATTGACTCAGGGGGTTTAATACTTATGTAATTAAGATATATTAGTGTTTTTAATTTTAATTTTATTTTTATTTTTCTTCCACTTTGGCAGTACAGAGTATTTTGTGTAGATCTGTCACGATCGTTGTAAGAAGCGGACCAAGGCGCAGCGTGATATGCATACTTTTAATGAGTACTATACACAAATAACAAAACAATAAAACGATACGTGAAGTCCTAGGTTAAACACCAAAACACACCAAAACAAACCTTACGGAACAAGATCCCACAATGAACTGTGCAAAACAGGCTGCCTAAGTATGGTTCCCAATCAGAGACAACGAGCCACAACTGCCTCTGATTGGGAACCACCCCGGCCAACATAGAAATACACAAACTAGAACATGAACATAGAAAACACAACACAGACACTACACACCCTGGCTCAACTTTTAAGAGTCCCCAGAGCCAGGGCGTGACAAGATCATTGACAAATAATTAAAATTAAATCCATTTTAATCCCACCTTGTCACACAATTTTTTTGGAAATAAGTCAAGGGCTGTGAATACTTTCTGAAGGCATTGTATATACTACAGTATTTAATTTGCATATACCCCGCCCATCCCACTCCCCAATATACCAATTTGTGCCACCCATAAGTGAGAAACCTACATGCCAAGCATAGATTGTGTTTGCTACAAGTTATAGAAAAGGGCAGAAGCTTTGAACTATCTGCTCAGATCCCAGTCCTACCTACCTACCTACAGTCGTGGTCAAAAGTTTTGAAAATGACACAAATATTAATTTTCACAAAGTCTGTTTCCTCAGTTTTTATGATGGCAATTTGCATATACTCTAGAATGTTATGAAGAGTGATCAGATGAATTGCAATTAATTGCAAAGTCCCTCTTTGCCATGAAAATCGACTCAATCCCCCAAAAACATTTCCACTGCATTTCAGCCCTGCCACAAAAGGACCAGCTGACATCATGTCAGTGATTCTCTCGTTAACACAAGTGAGAGTGTTGACGAGGACAAGGCTGGAGATCACTCCGTCATGCTGATTGAGTTAGAATAACAAACTGGAAGCTTTAAAAGGAGGGTGGTGCTTGAAATCATTGTTCTTCCTCTGTTAACCATGGTTAACTGCAAGGAAACACGTGTCGTCATCATTGCTTTGCACAAAAAGGGCTTCACAGCAAGGATTTTGCTGCTAGTAAGATTGCACCTAAATCAACCATTTATCGGATCATCAAGAACTTCCAAGGAGAGAGTTTCAATTGATGTGAAGAAGGCTTCAGGGCGCCCAAGAAAGTCCAGCAAGCGCCAGGACTGTCTCCTAAAGTTGATTCAGCTGCGGGATCGGGGCACCACCAGTGCAGAGCTTGCTCAGGAATGGCAGCAGGCAGGTGTGAGTGCATCTGCACGCACAGTGAGGCGAATACTTTTGGAGGATGGCCTGGTGTCAAGAAGGGCAGCGAGGAAGCCACTTCTCTCCAGGAAAAACATCAGGGACAGACTGATATTCTCCAAAAGGTACAGGGATTGGACTGCTGAGGACTGGGGTAAAGTCATTTTCTCTGATGAATCCCCTTTCCGATTGTTTGTGGCATCCGGAAAACACCTTGTCCGGAGAAGACAAGGTGAGCGCTACCATCAGTCCTGTGTCATGCCAACAGTAAAGCATCCTGAGACCATTCATGTGTGGGGTTGCTTCTCAGCCAAGGGAGTGGGCTCACTCACAATTTTGCCTAAGAACACAGCCATGAATAAAGAATGGTACCAACACATCCTCCGAGAGCAACTTCTCCCAACCATCCAGGAACAGTTTGGTGATGAACAATGCCTTTTCCAACATGATGGAGCACCTTGCCATAAGGCAAAAGTGATAACTAAGTGACTCGGGGAGCAAAACATATACATTTTGGGTCCATGGCCAGGAAACTCCCCAGACCTTAATCCCATTGAGAACTTGTGGTCAATCCTCAAGAGGCAGGTGGACAAACAAAAACCCACAAATTCTGACAAACTCCAACCATTGATTATGCAAGAATGGGCTGCCATCAGTCAGGATGTGGCCCAGAAGTTAATTGACAGCATGTCAGGGCGGATTGCAGAGTTCTTGAAAAAGAATGGTCAACACTGCAAATATTGACTCTTTGCATAAACTTAATGTAATTGTCAATAAAAGCCTTTGACACTTATGGAATGCTTGTAATTATACTTCAGTATACCATAGTAACATCTGACAAAAATATCTAAAAACACTGAAGCAGCAAACTTTGTGAAGACCAATACTTGTGTCATTCTCAAAACTTTTGACTCTTTTAGTATTTTTCCAGTAAGTTTCCTCAAGGAGAAAGCCTCCACTTCTATGTCAAAGATAATAGAACTATAGCAAATACTACAGTAATGTCCACAAAAACACTACAGTAAATCCTACAGTATACCACAGTCCGCAAAAACACTACAGTAAATACTACAGTATAGTACAGTCCACATAAACACTACATTAATTACTACAATATATACTACGTTTTCTTTTACTACAGTATTTATACTATAGTTAACTGTAAATATTACAGTATACTACAGTAAATACTACAGTATTCACTGTAGTGTTTTTGCTGACTTTAGTAAAGTCTGCAAAAACACTACAGTGAATACTATAGTACTTATATCATTGTATAATATAGTATTTATATCATTGTATACTATAGTATTTATACCCTTGTATACTATAGTATTTTTTCATGTGGGAATGGAGACCACTGCCATAATGCTATCATGATATTTCATATCAATGGGCATGTGCAAAGTCCCCCATTCTTGAAAATAACAAAATCCTTTTCCAGAGGCTTACCTAAGATATATTTAATATTCTAGACAATAAGGAAAGCGCATGACAAGAGCCAAATGCCATCTCCACTGATTGTGGAGTGGAATTAGGTAATAGCAGTGGCATAACATAGTCATGTAGCCATTCAGCAGCATCTGTGCCTTTAGCTGTAAGCTTCCTATAATTAACATTTGCAGCTGAATTTGTTTTTAGCTTTGAAACATTTCAAAATGGGACTGCCCTGTGGAACAAATCAACAAACATAATTGGCCAAAGCAAATCAGCATTATATAACCCAAAGAGCACTGACTCTCTGTCTTGTCCTCTAAGGCCTCCATTCACCAGAGACAAATGATGCACCAGAAATAGAGTTAATTGAAATTAATTGATTTAAAAACACAAACATGTGCACCATATGTACAGTCAGGTTCATAATTATTGACACCCTTGATAAAGATGCGCAAAAAAGACTTTATAAACACAAATACTGATCTATATTGTATGCTCCAAAAAAGGGGGAAATTATATTATTTTATACTACTGCTATCTATACTGCTCAGAGAAATAAAAAAGTGATCTTAGACCATTCTGCCATACAGAATCCTTGATATCCTTTGTCTGCGCTTATGAACTGCCCTCTTCAATTCTAATCACAGGTTTTCAATGGGGTTCATGTCCGGAGACTGATATGGCCATTGCAAAATGTTGATTTTGTGTTCAATTAACCATTTTTTGCTGTGAATTTTGATTACTGCTTGGGGTTATTGTCTTGCTGGAAGATCCACATGCAGCCAAGTGTCAGCCTCCTTGCAGAGTCAACCAGGTTTTGGGCTAAAATGTCCTGGTACTTGGTAAAGTTCATGATGCCGTTGACCTTAACAAGAGCCCCAGGACCAGTGGAAGAAAAAAAGCCCCATAACATCAAAGATCCACCACCATATTTTACTGTAGGTATGATGTACTTTTCTGCATATGCTTCTGTTTTTCAACACCAAACCCACCACTGGTGTGCATGGCCAAAGAGCTCTATTTTCATGTCGTCTGACCATAGCACCGGTTCCAATCCAAGTGCCAATGGCATTTATTAAACTCCAGGCGGTGCTATGGTCAGATGACATGAAAAACGGAAGCATATGCAGAAAAGCATGTTCTCCAATCTCATAAAACATTTTAGAAAAAGGCTCAGTGTCGTTATCCTCACAAGGGAAGAATGCTAGAGTACTGAAAACGGGTGGCAATAATTCTGCCACCTATCTTTTTTTGATTTTTTATATTACTTGTTAAACAAAATCCCTTTCTCTGAGCAATTGTATTAGTACAAAATAATATAACATACCCTTTTTTTGGAGCAATCAATATAGCTCAGTATTTGTATTATACAGTCTTTTTTGCTCATCTTTATGTACCTGACTGCGTGTGAGGTATTAGCATGTCATTGTCAAGGTAGGCTATAACTACATTTTACATTTTAGTAATTTAGCAGACGCTCTTATCCAGAGCGACTTACAGGAGCAATTAGGGTTAAGTGCCTTGCTCAAGGGCACATCGACAGATTTTTCAACTAGTCGGCTCGAGGATTAGAACCAGCGACCTTTCGGTTACTGGCACAACGCTCTTAACCACTAAGCTACCTGCCGCCTCAACTACTTATAATTAAATTCTGGCTTCAGCAATTCAGCAAAATATTTCAAGTTAGTTGTGCTTTCATCAGTGATTCTCTGGACTTTTTATTTTCTTGGAAGGAAGGAAGTAAGGAACGTGAAAAGGCGGGAGGGTCGTGATACTATTTAGACATAGACCTAGTTCCTCCCATGCCTCACTGTTCCCAAGGTCTCTTCCAGTCCTGTCTGACAGACCAGGCTTTAACCAGTTTAGGTACAGTAGAATTCCAGTGAAAGTTAGCTTTACCTGAGTCCATATAACACAGTGCCATCAGGATGCAGTCGAATCATACGGTTCTTTACTGTCACACCATGCAGGAAGGACTTCTTGTCGTTAAGGAAGTAGGTGTCTGGGAGCCACAGCTGGTCCGCCACGCGGTTATCCAGAGTCAGGTTGAGGGGCAGCTCAGCGTATGCCAACCGCTTGTCTCGCCAACTTTGCTGGAAATACATTGTGATGGTGTAATCCTGTTGAAAAAGGGTAAACAGTACTGTCAGATTGAGAATAACTAGTTGTTATGCATTAACAAAAGCTCCAACTATGGGAAGTACAAGTTACCCCTACTGTACTTGCCCTATCCTACACCATGCACATACTACCTAATGTGCATAAATGTATCAGCCATTACATTTATTATCATAATCATTATGTGCACAGAATATCAGAAAGCATTAACAGTGATTTTCTAGGATACAATGGAACTATAATGAAAAGGAAAGACGTACAGGGAAGTGATTTAAAGGCCAAGTTAAGATTAATACATCCTCCGATGACAGTACAGTACTTCTGAATTTTGCATGATAAATGCTGCCAATTATTCTGGGAACCTCAGTGTCCCGAAATCTCAATATATAATTGTCTTAAAATACAAGTGAACCATAATGTACGACACATTTTATAAGCGGACTGAGAGCTAATCTCAGTGGTTAGTCAGCTGGACATGACCTACATTCTCTCAGTCTTACCCTATGAAAAGGCTATTCCATATTGTCCATAAAAATATATATATATTTGCAGCATCATGAAAAAATATAATTAAATTAAATATTAACACAATGTATCTTTGTTTTACATGGCTTTTGTCTGATTGCAATTTCTTTGGGTGAAATTTGGTTTTCCTTTGCTATGGCTATGTTGGCTGGCTGATAAAGTACAAAAACAAACAGCTAAAATAGATGAGTTATGGCGTTAGACATAACGTACATGTTGTGATTATCAAGAGTTTTCCAAGTTGACAATGTCATATTGTTTTCTGTCTGTCTTTGTTCACCTGAACTTTTTTCAACCTTTTCAGCTTTGCACTTGATGCTGCCTTCTCCAATGTCCAGGGAAACCAAAATAACATAAAACATAAGCTAAAAGTTGCTGTGTCTTCAAAAACACCAGAGTACAAAATAAATCTCTGCAATAACTTCAAGATTAATAAATCAAAGGGCCTCGCATGCATTTAAAAAGAAAGAAAACAGCTTTATACGTTAGTGACTACCTCTAACAAATAAAAAAATAAAATCTGATGTTGCTTGAAACTGGATGAAAATCCTCTAGTGACCCCATATGGCAATGTTGCCGGGAGAAGAAACCCAAAACACAATAGCAAAGCTCTTCTGGCTTGTGGGTGGAGTGAGCTCTGAGTGTGACTGTGCCACATTGAATACCAGAATTTTTTTTAATACAAGGGAGAGGAGAGCGACAGAATGATGTCATTGCTGAGACACCAGCCATATTGTCTTCTTTAAAGATGGACAAGACTGTGCCTGATTTCTCACCGCTCTCTAATGAACACAAGTTAACTGCGTAATATAATCAAGAAAAACAGATGCACAACACGTGTATGGTTATCTAATGTTTGCAAGTTACCCCTACTGTACTTGCCCTATCCTACACCATGCACATACTACCTAATGTGCATAAATGTATCAGCCATTACATTTATTATCATAATCATTATGTGCACAGAATATCAGAGATGGACAAGACTGTGCCTGATTTCTCACCGCTCTCTAATGAACACAAGTTCATATAATAATATAATAATATAATCAAGAAAAACAGATGCACAACACGTCTATGGTTATCTAATGTTTGCAAGGGCAAATATGACTGATTGAAATGGTATTGCGTTGCAAACACTCAAATGAAACTAATTAAATGACCCTTGTACCCTTTCTTGATATTACTGTAACTCGACTATAGTCTCTTGCACATTGCTAGATCATCTTTATGGGTTAGATTATAGACATTTTAATAGGCTTTGTTAATATTATCTGCACAGTCTTATCACGGGTCGCATGTGGGGTATACTGTATATCATACATACAGTGGGGAAAAAAAGTATTTAGTCAGCCACCAATTGTGCAAGTTCTCCCACTTAAAAAGATGAGAGAGGCCTGTAGTTTTCATCATAGGTACACGTCAACTATGACAGACAAATTGAGAGGAAAAAAAATCCAGAAAATCACATTGTAGGATTTTTTATGAATTTATTTGCAAATTATGGTGGAAAATAAGTATTTGGTCACCTACAAACAAGCAAGATTTCTGGCTCTCACAGACCTGTAACTTCTTCTTTAAGAGGCTCCTCTGTCCTCCACTCAGTCACACTCCAAACTCCACTATGGCCAAGACCAAAGAGCTGTCAAAGGACACCAGAAACAAAATTGTAGACCTGCACCAGGCTGGGAAGACTGAATCTGCAATAGGTAAGCAGCTTGGTTTGAAGAAATCAACTGTGGGAGCAATTATTAGGAAATGGAAGACATACAAGACCACTGATAATCTCCCTCGATCTGGGGCTCCACGCAAGATCTCACCCCGTGGGGTCAAAATGATCACAAGAACGGTGAGCAAAAATCCCAGAACCACACGGGGGGACCTAGTGAATGACATGCAGAGAGCTGGGACCAAAGTAACAAAGCCTACCATCAGTAACACACTACGCCGCCAGGGACTCAAATCCTGCAGTGCCAGATGTGTCCCCGTGCTTAAGCCAGTACATGTCCAGGCCCGTCTGAAGTTTGCTAGAGTGCATTTGGATGATCCAGAAGAGGATTGGGAGAATGTCATATGGTCAGATGAAACCAAAATATAACTTTTTGGTAAAAACTCAACTCGTCGTGTTTGGAGGACAAATAATGCTGAGTTGCATCCAAAGAACACCATACCTACTGTGAAGCATGGGGGTGGAAACATCATGCTTTGGGGCTGTTTTTCTGCAAAGGGACCAGGACGACTGATCCGTGTAAAGGAAAGAATGAATGGGGCCATGTATCGTGAGATTTTGAGTGAAAACCTCCTTCCATCAGCAAGGGCATTGAAGATGAAACGTGGCTGGGTCTTTCAGCATGACAATGATCCCAAACACACCGCCCGGGCAACGAAGGAGTGGCTTCGTAAGAAGCATTTCAAGGTCCTGGAGTGGCCTAGCCAGTCTCCAGATCTCAACCCCATAGAAAATCTTTGGAGGGAGTTGAAAGTCCGTGTTGCCCAGCGACAGCCCCAAAACGTCACTGCTCTAGAGGAGATCTGCATGGAGGAATGGGCCAAAATACCAGCAACAGTGTGTGAAAACCTTGTGAAGACTTACAGAAAACGTTTGACCTGTGTCATTGCCAACAAAGGGTATATAACAAAGTATTGAGAAACTTTTGGCGTAGTGTGTTACTGATGGTAGGCTTTGTTACTTTGGTCCCAGCTCTCTGCATGTCATTCACTAGGTCCCCCCGTGTGGTTCTGGGATTTTTGCTCACCGTTCTTGTGATCATTTTGACCCCACGGGGTGAGATCTTGCGTGGAGCCCCAGATCGAGGGAGATTATCAGTGGTCTTGTATGTCTTCCATTTCCTAATAATTGCTCCCACAGTTGATTTCTTCAAACCAAGCTGCTTACCTATTGCAGATTCAGTCTTCCCAGCCTGGTGCAGGTCTACAATTTTGTTTCTGGTGTCCTTTGACAGCTCTTTGGTCTTGGCCATAGTGGAGTTTGGAGTGTGACTGAGTGGAGGACAGAGGAGCCTCTTAAAGAAGAAGTTACAGGTATGTGAGAGCCAGAAATCTTGCTTGTTTGTAGGTGACCAAATACTTATTTTCCACCATAATTTGCAAATAAATTCATTAAAAATCCTACAATGTGATTTTCTGGAAAAAAAATTCTCTCAATTTGTCTGTCATAGTTGACGTGTACCTATGATGAAAATTACAGGCCTCTCTCATCTTTTTAAGTGGGAGAACTTGCACAATTGGTGGCTGACTAAATACTTTTTTCCCCCACTGTATACAGTATATACAAAATATTACCGCACTACACCCTAATGGCGTTTATAAAAGGGTGCATCATACTTTAACTAGGTACCCTTATAAATAAGAATTGAAACATTGAGTGGATGTACTATATGGACAGGGCTACTGTAAGAGAAGGGATTTCGTAACTCACCATGTTCACTTCTGAGATGGAGTCAATGCTAGCGATGTTGATGCTCATTCCTACGATGACTGGGGCACCTGAGGGAACACAAGAGCCAGTACAGTCACACAACAAATTCACACAGATTATTCAAACTGGGCCAAAAATACCCTTTTTGGTCTCTGTTAAAAAATAACGTAGGAAAACACATTCACACATTATAGTGTACTTTATGTGCATAAGTAGTATGCAATAAGCAAGAATAAATTTATAATGTTAAAATTCACATGCTGGATTATCTCAGTGAATTATCATGATATTACTGCATGTACCATGATATAGCTCTTTTTTTTTGGATGCATTATGCATGAGACTGGAACTGGACATTTCTGATGTGGGAGAGAGTATCAGTGAATCAAACATTCTCGGAAAACTGTGGGAACAAGCCTCATGTGAGCAGGAGTAGACCATTGATGGTAGCGAGGTAGACAAGAGGAGACACAGGAGGAAAGCATGAAGAAAACAGACCAGCATTACTTAAACCTTGAACCCATTTACCTTTCTCATACAGTATGTGGAAAGTGACCAAAAGGGCGGCAGTCTTTAAAGTAAGAATAAAATGACACAAAAAGACTAAAATGCAGAGGAGGCTAATGAATTGTAACATCCAATTTTATGGAGGAAAGAGCGTCTCTTTAGGGTCACTGTGTTTAAACAGCCATATAAAATCGGACTAAATCTTTCTTTAATCTTCATAAAATTTGAATCCACATGACATTCAGGTACATCGTGCTAATTTCACGCTCAATATTCTCGCCCCCCAAATCATGTAATCGTATTATCTCATCCTACCTCTTTCTCCTTACAAGAAACTGAAACATTAAAGTGAAAGGGATGTCAAAGTGTGTTGATATTCAGCAATGTCAAAGTGAATAATTAAAGGAAATGTTCCATCAGTTTTAGTTACATTCAGATATAGCTGGCCTTCAGTATAAAGTGGCCTGGATTCTATAATGGACTGTAGATCTGTGTTGAGTCAGTAAAAATAACTAATCAAAATGGATTTATGTGTGGGCACCTAGTGGGCCTAGTCATAGTAAATGGCAGGTCAAAAAAAAGTTGAAAATTAGCCACAAATATACTCAACTACTGTGTATGACTAATTTACTCAATTTGGCCTTTGTCTTAGTAGTGAGGAGTTAGTCAGCCCTCTACAGAGCCTTGTCCCGGGGAGTGCTTTAACCTTCGTTAAAATCCTGGATATTAGAAGAAACTGGTTGAGAGACCTTTGCTCCCATAAGAAATAGCAGTTGTCATTGTGTATTCATCAAAGCTAATGTTGAATCTTTGGTTTTAAGAAGTGCTGAACATGTGACTGCATTGCGCGAGAAGACTTCGCATCTTGTGTATAATCTTGTGTTCAATTAATAATTTATTTGAAAATGTGTGCATATTTAATATAAATTCACTTGTCCATATACTGTTTATGCACCATCTAAAAGGTTGAGAGGCTGTGTCAAAGAATGATGCTGAAATAGTGGGATGGTCAACGTAGCACAGGTGGAAGATAGCCTAGCAGTTAAGAGCGTTGGGCCATTAACCAAAAGGCAGCTGGTTCAAATCCCTGAGCTGACTAGGTGAAAAGTCTGTCAATGTACACTTAAGCAAGGCACTTAACTCTAATTGCTCTAGATAAGAGTGTCTGCTAAATGACAAAAATGTAAATCATACTGTAAGAGCTCTCTGTCTAGAAGATGAGGGTATGTGCAGGCAATTTTTTGGAAAACAACGCAAACATACTGACAGTACTGACACTAAAAATATATTCAGTGTTACTTAACTTGTGAATATCTCTGGATAGGAGCATCTGCTTAATCAATTAACATAAATGAGGATACAGTTTATCTGCATAGAGTATGTCGGTGTTAGAAACAGAATGTAGCTAAATCTGTAACCTGACATTAAAATGGATAGGCCTACACAAAATGCATTTTGAACATTCTAGAAGTTGGGCTATTTCATACTGTAGGTGTTTCACCTTCACAACATCTGGCGATAATTCATGCAGCGCCAACTTTGGAGCTCAAAGCAAGGACACCCCCCTCCCCTCACCCCAAATGTTCACTCCTTGATCTGTAAAAATTCCAACATTTCTGCACAAGGGAATTGTGTCACCCCCAAAATAAATACATTAGCCATTTCCCAGTTAGCAGACCACTGAATCATGATGATCAAGTGAAGGAGAAAGGAAGTGTAACCACAAAAACAATGACCAGACGCACACAGAAAAGGCTGAGAGTAACATCCAATCTTTGTTGCGGGACTTCTCCAAAGCTTTGTTTCTAGTAGTGGCCGGGGAAGAACCATCTCAACCACTGGGTTCAATGCAAGTTTATTACAGCAGTATGTTTTAGGTAAACTACTATTTCCTTGAGCTAAGAGTGATGTAAGTAAAAGAGGCATACAGCTAGTGTGTATAGCTATGTACATGTAATGTACCGTGAAAATAAGCAGATAAGCTGTTACAGTAAGGACCTAAACAATCCAATGAAGCATTTTTTCTAACTTCAACATCTATTTCAATTATCTTTCATTATTGTTCAGTATGAAAATGTATGCACTCACTAACTGTAAGTCACTCTGGATAAGAGCGTCTGCTAAATGACTAAAATGTAAAAATGTTCACACAATTGAGAGCTTCCAAAGTAGCCAATATGGTCCCATAAATTCATTATTAAACATAAGAAAAAATCGGCTCTTATGATTTTTTCACACAGACCAGTGCTTGGGAGAGTTGCTTGAACAGTTACCTAGGCATTGTCTACTTCATCAGCTGTGTTTTGTTCACACGGTCACAGATTTGCTTGTGAGAAACAAGCTCCCTGCTGGCTTTTGAAATGGCTGGCTTGCCACCAACAGCAATGTTTTTTTAGTTGCATGAATATTTCAGAGGGGGTTTACACACAACAGGACAAGTACTGCAACGTTGGGCATTGAACAAAATAATCTCTCAAACTACGCCAGGCAAAGGAGACCCATCCAGAAAAAGGTGTTCCACCTTCCCTCCAGAGACACAACACACAGACAAAGAAACAGAGAGAGGACTGTGTGAAAGATGTACCTAAGAGTACGGCTACTGTAACTGCATCTCTGAATGCAATTCAATGCATTTCAATTTGTGCTCATTTTTCAAGGGAGTGAAATGAATCTCGAAAACAGTGATTTTCTGAGTCTATCTCAAATCCATTACCGTTGTTTATGTGTACTTTCTTTCCTTCCTTCAAATAATCTGCAGATGACTCCCGGTCCGGCCTACGCTGGAACAATCTGACAATTACCATGTTTCTCAAAATACTGGTACTGAAATATTAAGCAGCACAGCACTTGACTTAGAGTGCACATCTCTCCTTTTTTTTTCTAGTCCTATTTTCTTTCCCCCTCTCCTCCAACTCCAGCTGCCATGACAAGGCAGCCCACCTCTCTCGTCAATGCCCTGCAGCTTTGTCATATTCCCTGACCCATCTCTTTCTGAGAAAAAATAAATAGGAAAATGTGGGGCCATTTTCCATTGCGCTTTGTGAAGGCAACCAGTAACAATTTTCCCCAGAGATGTCAAAGTACATTCGTTCCCTGGTTGTAAACAGAAAGCACCAGGATCTCTCTCTCTCTCACTCTCTTACTGCATATTTTTTACCCTGCTTCAATGAAACAGAGGGATCCACTTTTCACCATGGCGTTCTCAAAATAAAAGCACTTACCTGCAGCTGCACTTTCTGAGAGGCTCAGATATGTCTGCTTTTATCAATTCACGTGTTCTCATTGGAACACATTTGAGAAAATGTTTTAAATATTTGTACATAAGGGGTATCTGAAAATAGAACAAGCAGGATATTAAATCAGATAATTATGTGTGTGTGTGCGTATGTGCATCCATTTGTGTGTGCTTGTGTGTGTTTGTGTGTGCTAATGTGTGTGTGAGTGAGATGGGGTATAGCAATGTCCAGAGCCAAACCCCAACTACTATTAGCAATTATCACATCAGAGTGTGTCAGCACTTTCCACTGCTTTCCCAATAAACTGCATCTAAGCCACTGACTGCTGTGACCTGATGCTGTTCGCCGACATCAAACTCTGACCTGATCTCCCAGAGTAGAGACTACTTCCAGCTGAGTCCCATAACTTGCTAGGTATTGATGTGGCACATTAAAGGAGTGTGGAGTATAGAAAATAGTATTTAATAAAGTCAGGCTTGGATCCAACTCCATGTCCAGCATCAAGGCACTTAATCTCCTGATCTTTGATTGTCTGCCAGTCTCCTCTCTCCTCTCTGATCTCAGCACATTCCCCCTGCCAAGGAGGGCACAGCCCTCTGAGGAACCAAACAAATTCTACCACTTGGCCATAGTTTTAATTTAAATCTTGAACAGAAGAAGAATGGATGTTCTTAATCCGCGGTTTACAGTTGTTTATCCCAGAGTCTTTGATAGTGGCTGTGAGGATCTGATGCAGCTATTGGCATAGATGGGTGTGGTCCCTATGACAAGAAGCATAGTAAGTGCACAACCTGTAACTCAATCTAAATTCGTCACCACTGAGGTTAGTATCAATGCGAATGCAGACACAGACAACAACATTAAAATGTTTACCAATCCTGTCAGCAACATTGAAAAAAGCATGGGTACTTTCCAAAATATTTCAATAACACATCCGCAGTTCACTAAATTCCTGTGTCTGCCACTGAACAGGAATAATCTATGGACAGCACCAGTGAATGAGAAAAACATGTTTGTTTGTCAATAGAGCTGCTGCATTCTAGACCCCTCCAAGCCATAGCACACAGATTCCTCACTCCTCTCTGCCTTTCTCTGTTGGACATTTTGACTCTCTCTACACTCTCTACTTACAGTGGGGAGAACAAGTATTTGATACACTGCCGATTTTGCAGGTTTTCCTACTTACAAAGCATGTAGAGGTCTGTAATTTTTATCATAGGTACACTTAAACTGTGAGAGACGGAATCTAAAACAAAAATCCAGAAAATCACATTGTATGATTTTTAAGTAATTCATTTGCATTTTATTGCATGACATAAGTATTTGATACATCAGAAAAGCAGAACTTAATATTTGGTACAGAAACCTTTGTTTGCAATTACAGAAATCATACGTTTCCTGTAGGTCTTGACCAGGTTTGCACACACTGCAGCAGGGATTTTGGCCCACTCCTCCATACAGACCTTCTCCAGATCCTTCAGGTTTCGGGGCTGTCGCTGGGCAATACGGAATTTCAGCTCCCTCCAAAGATTTTCTATTGGGTTCAGGTCTGGAGACTGGCTAGGCCACTCCAGGACCTTGAGATGCTTCTTACGGAGTCACTCCTTAGTTGCCCTGGCTGTGTGTTTCGGGTCGTTGTCATGCTGGAAGACCCAGCCACGACCCATCTTCAATGCTCTTACTGAGGGAAGGAGGTTGTTGGCCAAGATCTCGCGATACATGGCCCCATCCATCCTCCCTTCAATACGGTGCAGTCGTCCTGTCCCCTTTGCAGAAAAGCATCCCCAAAGAATGATGTTTCCACCTCCATGCTTCATGGTTGGGATGGTGTTCTTGGGGTTGTACTCATCCTTCTTCTTCCTCCAAACACAGCGAGTGGAGTTTAGACCAAAAAGCTCTATTTTTGTCTCATCAGACCACATGACTTTCTCCCATTCCTCCTCTGGATCATCCAGATGGTCATTGGCAAACTTCAGACGGGCCTGGACATGCGCTGGCTTGAGCAGGGGGACCTTGCGTGCGTTGCAGCATTTTAATCCATGACGGCGTAGTGTGTTACTAATGGTTTTCTTTGAGACTGTGGTTCCAGCTCTCTTCAGGTCATTGACCAGGTCCTGTTGTTTAGTTCTGGGCTGATCCCTCACCTTCCTCATGATCATTGATGCCCCACGAGGTGAGATCTTGCATGGAGCCCCAGACCGAGGGTGATTGACCGTCATCTTGAACTTCTTCCATTTTCTAATAATTGCGGCAACAGTTGTTGCCTTCTCACCAAGCTGCTTGCCTATTGTCCTGTAGACCATCCCAGCCTTGTGCAGGTCTACAATTTTATCCCTGATGTCCTTACACAGCTCTCTGGTCTTGGCCATTGTGGAGAGGTTGGAGTCTGTTTGATTGAGTGTGTGGACAGGTGTCTTTTATACAGGTAACGAGTTCAAACAGGTGCAGTTAATACAGGTAATGAGTGGAGAACAGGAGGGCTTCTTAAAGAAAAACTAACAGGTCTGTGAGAGCCGGAATTCTTACTGGTTGGTAGGTGATCAAATACTTATGTCATGCAATAAAATGCAAATTAATTACTTAAAAATCATACAATGTGATTTTCTGGATTTTTGTTTTAGATTCCGTCTCTCACAGTTGAAGTGTACCTATGATAAAAATTACAGACCTCTACATGCTTTGTAAGTAGGAAAACCTGCAAAATAGGCAGTGTATCAAATACTTGTTCTCCCCACTGTATGTTGTGCTTTTGGGCTTCTCTGAGCAGATCCACTGCTTCCTCAAAGCTTCAGTTATTTTCCTCCATCTTTACACTCAGCAGCCAGATGGCCCAATCATCTGTGTCCATATTTAAATGACAACGGTGAACCAGGTGGCATCACTGGACTGCCTGGTTTTGGGTTTTATTAACCCTTTACACTCATGGGAATTGGCCTATATAGATAGGGCTAAATTGAAATGTTTCTTACAGAAGAAATGTGAAAAACATATGCATAACCATGGTAGCAATTGACAGGGAAGAGTTTGGAGATTATGGGAAAATTATTAGACCAAAGGTGAGGACACAACAGTTCACCTGACACAAGACTGAATCCAAACATTACACTGTTGATTTGATGTGCATTTTACATTTGGGGTACTTTTTGCCGCATTTGTTGATAACGAAATCTGAAAAGACTCTGGATACATTCGGTAACATGATAAGACTATTCCTGGAAAATATGGGGTAGGTGCAACATAAGACAAAAAAAATGGAGTGAGAGGACTAACTGGTGTCTCCAAGTGGCCACACAGTTCCTAAGTAATGTCAATGCACTTTTAATACTAAAAGAAGAGTCTTCAACTATAAGGTGCTTTTTTTGTGGTATCCTAGCTGTGCCGTTGAGAAACTAGAGCAAGCACACTTGTAGTTGTTTCATTTGGAACACAATTACTGTTGTTGTTTACGCAATCCGAAAACGGTCCATTATAAATCACAATCTGGGTCAGGTTGGCATGATTTGAAAGCTTGTTCTATTGCCTACATGACTAGCTAAGTTATAAAATATGATCTTACAGTGTTGGTCTTTTAGAAGGCAATTCAGAGCAACAGATTGTAATTTTGGTGCCCATAGAAAGGAGTCATGGGTGCTTTCAGGTGCATGTGCCCCAACAAATTTTCTTCACAATAAACAAACATAGGCTCATTCTGTTCAGAACAACCTAGGGTATGACTCCATGTCATCCTGTAACTAAACTGTACATCAAACATAGTGATCAATAATAGTTGACACTGTATATGACATGAGTTTTATGATTTGGAAATGTGAAGTGCACATTTGGACTCACGGGAGCGATGGGGGCAACTTCTTGTCGTGCGCTGTGCTCAAGTTCAGAGCGGCTGTCAGTCAAAACCATACAGCGCTGTGAAGCGCAGAGCTCTAAAGTCATGTATAGCATATTACTGTACAGCCACTACGTTCCAGTTTAGGGTATTATTAGTGCCCAAATCTGACATTTTCAACTTGTATACGTGTACGAGTGTAAAGGGTTAAACAGAGGGCCCCGTCCCTGGAAGCCTGGGAGATGCTCCATGGAACACAGAGCTAGTGTTTTCAGGAATACCTCAGGTGGATGGGGCCTTTTAGACTGGCTCCCTCTTCAGGGCCAACAATCCCCTCTCGGTATGTTTTTATCCCTGATGCGGCAGTGTTTTCTGTCTTATAGGTAAAGACGATAATAATGATCTCAAATTGCTTAACAGTAGGAGGTTGGGGACGGAGAGGGAATCACTCGCAGTAGGTACAGTATATCTACATGCTAGAGAAAGTGCTGGTTTCGCAGTAGCTCAGGTAAGATTTATGATCCTAATTATCTAAGTAGGGCTGGGGCCAGTGGTGGAGCTGGAATGTATGTTGGTGATAAGATATTGTGAAATTAGAACGTCAGGACCTAAATGTGTCAGGACAAAGCCCACACCTCCCACTATGCCCTGAATACACTCACAACGTTAATTTTCTTTGACTCTAGTGTTCCATTTGTATGCCTTCATGTGCATTTGTGGGGCACAACAAAAAAGAAACCAAGCCAAGCGTCACGCAGTACTTCTCCCTAAATTCCCTTTCCCCTCTGTGTCTCACTCACTCAATTGCATTCTGACCGCTCCCTTTACAACGAGTGCTCACTCAAGCTCCCGTTAGGCCTACAGAAATAAATGCCTATAAAAACATATCTAACTTATGGGATACAAAACTACATTCCTTGCCAAATGCGGACAGTTTACGACAAATGCAAAATGGACTGGTTGATTGAAGTAGGGAATAATTGCATCCCGTTTAATTTAAACTTAGGCTACTTTGCGAACTGCTAGTGCCATTAATAATTAGTTAGCCTAGGGCTAGGCTATAACCTCCCTAAACATAGACACTAGCAGTTCGCAAAGTTCACAGAAAATATGAAAAAACATTAGTTTGATAAAGACAAAGAGCTTATTTTCATCAGAATCATTAAGCCTAGGCCTACTCACCAAACAGATGTTGTGGCCATAATTCATCATCATGCAGTGTTCAATGTGGAATTGTCCATTTAGAAAATTCCAAAGAATAGGCTAAATAAACTAAATACAACGTCTGTATATGGAAAAGAAGACAGATTCTGAAAAAATTGTCTTTCAACTCACCAAATTGAGCCCCGTTTCAAATGATCTTTGAGAATAACTGTTCCAGACTCGTGAAATCCGCATCACTTGGCACTAGCAACGTTTATCATTCTGTTATATTTTATTCTATATTACATCATGTTTTTTTACTATAAAATAGGTGTGTTTTGACTGTGATAGCGACTCGGAAAATAAGAGCATCTTGTCTGCAATATTAACAAAACAAGGCTATGCCACTGCTGAGGATACTGCCTTTTTGAAGACTGTGTTCCATAATATAATATTACCAGTTGATATTACGGTTTCAATAAATCAATCTTAAATTACACTAGTTTTTATTTATTTAGTGAATTTACTGTATATGGGGCAATTTAGCAATTAGGATTTGTTATCTGTAATGGTTATGATAAATTAGGCATTGTTGCGCACTGTTGGCATATAGGTAAATGTGCACATATTTTTTTCTGGCATTGTGTGCTGAAATTATTGTGGCAAAACCATGAATATAAATTCCCCCTGTGAAGAAACAGTGTAGAATTTAAGGAAATGGTTAAAAAATAATATATATTTTTGCCACCCCCACTTTCAGACAAAGTCAGGACCCCACATACAAATACAGTACACACCATGAAGTGCCCTCTACTGGCTTTTCACTGCCTCTCTACCCTCTGTTTTGCTGTTGATCACCAGAAAAGGACTGTGTTGTATAATGCCTTACAAAGAATATAACTATACATAGGGGATTACTTTGAAGCGTGTCGTCACACTGCTATTTCTCAGGTGGTGACTGCAGTAGTAGTCTTTGTAGATGATAAGGAAGTTGATATTGTTGCACTTTGGCTTTGTGCCCATTTCATGTTACTCTGGTGTAATTGCATTATTTGTGAGGTTTGCATCGATCATGTTATTCCATGGATACAGTCAATTGAACACTGAAAACACATTTGCTGGATAACACCATTGCACAGAAAATACCACCCTGCCTCTGATATAAAAAACTAATAATTGACTCATTGCTTAGCAACAGAGGGTTCCATGGCAACTGCGCAGCATTCTCACTATAACATTACAAGGGAAGCACGGTGCTTTACATACATTGTGTTGAATTTGCACTCACTTTTGTGTTCAAAGGCCACTGCTGTCATGAAAGCTCCTTCTTGAGACAATAAACCAATAAACCTGCATGCTGTGTTGCCATGCAATGCTGTTTATGCATCAAATGTATGACTTCATAGTCGTGTGCCAATATGCATACTCTTCCGACATTTAGGCCACTGCCTAATTTGAGACAAGGGATTGAATGTCTCCGGAAGTAACTAGAATATTTTGATATCCCTCAAACCTGATATTTGTCATCATCAATAGATTGTTGACATTTCCAACATGTGTAGCTGGAAGCTATGAGTCATAATTAAGGGTTGGCTCGTTACGCTTTAATAGTCATCGGAAACAGCCACACTATCAAGAGCACTGTGGAGACGAACAACGGAATCGTATATAATTAGTCCACATCGTCATTTTTCAATCGCATTGTGGTTATTATCATTATATATTGGTTAATATTACTAGTAGTAGCAGTAGTGACAGTTGATGCAGTAGTGAAAGCAGAGCTCTATTGGTAGTGACAGCTGTGCTACATAAGTGGAGTTCTCAATGTATCCCTATTTACATGTCTTCAAATGACTCTCCCTCATACAATGTTCATCGCTTTCCTCAACCATTTATGATAACATCTGTGACACACCTGTGGTTGAGAAGCCCCTGATCTGCAAGCTACAGGTGTAGGATCTTAATTAGATTACCCTGTTGTTTCAGGAAATGTCCTGCACAGCAACTTCTGAGTTGACACGATCGTGGATGGATGAAGGGAGATCATTCCACTAGTTATATAGTGATGTCAGACAGAGGGCACAGTGAAGACAGAGTACATGAGAAAGAGAGAGGGCGAGAGAGAAAGAGAGAGAAAGAGGGACAGAGCATGCAGAGGGACACCGGGACATAGAGAAAGGAAAGATAGAAAGGTTGCCCCATCCAACAAAACCATCCAATGACTCCAGAAAGCTGAGTTTCAGTAATGAGATTGGCTTTTAAACATGCTTCCTGGCATTGGGGCTGGTGGCATCAATCTCTAGGTGCCGTAAATGAAATTTCTTTCCTTATATATCTAAACAATTGGATAGCCGCATCCCACCCTTGGCCAGTCCCTTTCGGCCCGCTCAGGTACACATCTCCCATCAATCACTGGGGGTGCAAAAAGGGCATGAGGAGGGGAGTCGAAAGGGAAAAAAATGCCCTGCGTGCAAGATGCCTTGGCAGTGTGCGACTTTTGGTTTCTGTACTTCGCAGTTCGCTGGGATGCATTTGGGTGTAATTTCCATCGGCGCTTTTTTCTCTCTCTCCACTTCAAACTTGCTGAATTTGAAGATGAAATGCCTCCCATCGCCTGCATGCCATCCCTCGCCACCCATGCCCCTCACACCCTGCCCCCCACACCCTGACCCTCATACCCTGCCCCCCACACCCTGCCCCCCACACCCTGCCCCCCACACCCCTTTTCACCTTCTACTCCCTCTGCAATAAATCATTTGCTGTTCTCTCTTAATCAGGATAGATATCATTCCTGCACACCCGAACATCCATCCTGCTGTTCTGACAACACACTCCTGTTTTGTGCTGAATGGGCATTCGTTTTGCACTGTTACAGTCAGCCCATCATTTAACATGTGGCGACACACCAAGAACAGATTGCCTCCAACATGCTAGAGGTGTTGGGTGAAATTTAGATCGGAGCATCATGGGAAAATATGCATAAAACATTTAAGGGCTGTTGCTGATATATGAAGTTTGTACGGATGGGCTTGTATGCATTAATTACGAGTCATGTTTATAATGGACACATTTCAAAGCATGGGAATCACTCTCTCTACATACTGTACGTAAAGAGTAAATGCTCTGTGTGAGCCATTCTGCTTTGATAAACAGATTTGAGGGGGCGTGTTTTATTCGATACTGTTACAGATAATATAGCAAAGAAGATGAATAACAGCTATTATGACAGCTAGGCCTCGCCTTCTCAGATGGAAGACATGCTTGAATCTAATGAACAACTTTTGCATTCGGTCAGTGAGATGTACATAAATACTGTACTGTACTGAGCATCAATGTCATTGCAATGACTGTGCTGTTTCATGACTACATTTACTGCTCTGCCATTACAAATAAGATCAGGCTGCAGCTGGGACTCATTTGGGCTCAATGGGGAATGAGATCAGTAAAAAGAGGGCTGCGTGTGGAGGAGGGGGACTGACTGGTGGCCGTGCTCTGATGCCATGGCCGAGGGGTGAACTGGCACTGAGAGTGTTAGAGTGTTGGAGTGTGTGCCTGGGCCACCCATAGTGGGAGCCCAGGTGCTTATGGTTATGGCTGAATGATGCGTCAGTCAGGGTGACTTCTCAGACTCCTACTCCACATGGCTGCGGCCCCTCACCACGCTCCACACTGTACAGGATCCTGGAACTGGTCCTTGGACTGGAACCAATAACATTAATGGCCAGCAGCTTTACAGTAGACTGGGACCAACCCCCAGGACAGGAGCTTTACAGTAGACAGGGACCAACACCCAGGACAGGAGCTTTACAGTAGACAGGGACCAACACCCAGGACAGGAGCTTTACAGTAGACAGGGACCAACACCCAGGACAGGAGCTTTACAGTAGACAGGGACCAACACCCAGGACAGGAGCTTTACAGTAGACAGGGACCAACACCCAGGACAGGAGCTTTACAGTAGACAGGGACCAACACCCAGGACAGGAGCTTTACAGTAGACTGGGACCAACACCCAGGACAGGAGCTTTACAGTAGACTGGGACAGCCCCCCAGTACAGGAGCTTTACAGTAGACTGTGACCAACCCCCAGGACAGGCTTAGGGGAGTCATCAAAGAATGTTTGCTAATCTGGCTCCACAGGAAGGCCAGACGTGCAACAGGACATACCAGAGGCACCTACACAGGAAGAGAGCGTGTCATCCCCACAACCTTTCAGTTTTAGGGATGAAAACTTAGGATGGGGATGCTGACAAATACGACATAGTAACCCCCTTGGGCCTGTACTGAACTTCCACCAAATATCACAGTCTTTCACGCCATTTTGTCCTTATTTGTCTAAAGACAATGCTACTCCATTTGGCATAACTTTCATTCCAATGTCCGCTCTCATAGATGAAGGTAACCTACCTACCTACCTCCCCCACCAACACACACACACACACACATACACACACACACTGGGCTCTGGGCCCAGGGGCAAGAGGGGAATGTTCACAGCACCAGTGATATGTCACCCCCATTTCAAGCTTTGTTAACGGTGGAAGCCTAGACCATAAAACCCATTTCAGCGGTGATGACAGCTAGATTTAAAGTGCGCTCTCCTGGGGGGAGGGGTGTGGGACGGAGGTGACGGCTCTCGCTGCTTTGCACTGACTCGGCTGCGGCTTCGCTTTTTGTTTTGCGACTCTTGTGTGAGATCATTACACTGAATTCCCCTCGGTAGGATCCAGAGCACTGCACCCCTGCCCAAATCAATGATGGCAGGAGAGACAAGAGGCAGAGACACAGGCAGAGGCAGAGCCATGCTCCATTTTGTCCCCTTGTTTAATGTAAATGCTATATAGGTTGCATTTGGCATGTATAATGCACAATAAATATTAATACAATACAAATACATCCATGTGCTATAAAATGCTTTAGAAATTATTCATGCTTTATAAAGGTGTCTCATATGTGTTACAGATGCATGGTGGGAAGGGACCAGTCAGAACCAGGAGGAACCAGAAGCCCTGGGTCAGTGTTGTTCTGTGGACTGGCCGCCCCTGTCTGTGGCTGGGGCTGTTAAATCACATCTCTAACGAGTTCTGCTCCCCTCAGGCTGCCGAATGCTGCCATTTGTCTAAGACGCTGTCCATTCCACTTATAATTTACATAGGCCCTGCAATGTAAACTACCATATAAATCAGATGCGTATGGCCGACCTTGTTTAAGTTCTTAATTCAACCTTGAGATAGTAATACACAGTACTCTACAGTATATGGCAGCATGAAGTATAGTACGACAACACATTTCTATAAACAAACCCATATTACTACAATAGACTACGATGTTCAACAACCTCCAGCTAGACCCTGCAGCAAAAGCAAGTTGACAAAACGTACTACAGTAAAGGAATTCCATATCCATTCCTACATACTGTTACACAGAAGGCTGTCTACACGTAATGATATTCAAGATGGATATGTAGACAGAGTGAGATACAATTGCAATAATTCCCCCTTTTAAAACAAATTTGCCTAAAACTTATTTGACAAAGCTTTTAAAAGTAACTTCCAATGGCGCTCAAAAACAAAGAGGATGTAGCTAACATAGAGAAAAACACTTACTGATACAATTTACAGACCACTAGTTTTTATTAGATTTCACACAGTCCGTTGAGGCCACTTAAAACTCCAAATGGTGAGCTGCTCAAAGATAATGTAATTAGTGGTTTTCAGCTCATGGTGTCATTTCTATGGGATTTCCCTATTTAACCATCACCTTACTTATTCAGCACTTATTTCCTGATATGACCATCTGACCACTGTGATCAAATGATGGTTTGGTGGACTGGACAACCTTGTTTGGAAAAATGTGTAAGACAAAATGATTATAATGTACTAATAAGTGGTCATCATGTTATAATTGACTATGAGACAAAGTCAAGCTTCGAATTTGGATGGACTTGGATAATTTTTTTACTAAAAAAGTCCTGTCCTCAATGAAGATCACAACATTTAAAAAATACTACAGGCCTAATGGTTTGTCAGAAGTCATGGCTGTCTAACAGTATTGAACTTGCATTGTGCGTCTTACCATAACATTTTAAAAACCACCCAAAGACAACATGTACTGTACTTCAGCAGCTAGCATTCTATCCCCCTGATTAAGGTGGACTGAAAAGTGAGATATAGCCGTCTGGGATGTACACTTTAGATTCTAATCATGGTGGTAGGCGACTAGGATAGGGATCTCAGTACAAAATTATCCTCTGATGCAAAGAGATAGGCAGCCTCTCATTCAGTCTGAGCTTGCTTGTGTGTATGTGTGTGTATGTGTGCGTGCGTGTGTGTGTGTGTGTGTGTGCGTGTATCTGTGTGTGTCTGTGTGCGTGTGTGCGTGTGTGTATGCATGTGTATGCTTCCCTGCGTGAGTGACGTGTGTGTGACGGAGCGAGTGGTCAGGAGTGTGTATGAGGGAGTGTGTATGAGGGAGTGTGTATGAGGGAGTGTGTATGCAGGAGTGTGTATGAGGGAGTGTGTACGCGGGAGTGTGTATGCGGGAGTGTGTATGAGGGAGTGTGTATGTGGGAGTGTGTATGAGGGAGTGTGTATGCGGGAGTGTGTATGCAGGAGTGTGTTTGAGGGAGTGTGTATGAGGGAGTGTGTATGTGGGAGTGTGTATGCAGGAGTGTGTTTGAGGGAGTGTGTATGAGGGAGTGTGTATGCAGGAGTGTGTATGAGGGAATGTGTATGCGGGAGTGTGTATGCAGGAGTGTGTTTGAGGGAGTGTGTATGAGGGAGTGTGTATGCGGGAGTGTGTATGCAGGAGTGTGTTTGAGTGAGTGTGTATGAGGGAGTGTGTATGCAGGAGTGTGTATGAGGGAGTGTGTATGCAGGAGTGTGTATGAGGGAGTGTGTATGCGGGAGTGTGTATGCAGGAGTGTGTATGAGGGAGTGTGTATGCGGGAGTGTGTATGCAGGAGTGTGTTTGAGGGAGTGTGTATGAGGGAGTGTGTATGTGGGAGTGTGTATGAGGGAGTGTGTATGAGGGAGTGTGTATGCGGGAGTGTGTATGAGGGAGTGTGTATGAGGAAGTGTGTATGTGGGAGTGTGTATGAGGGAGTGTGTATGCGGAAGTGTGTATGAGGGAGTGTGTATGCAGGAGTGTGTATGAGGGAGTGTGTATGAGGGAGTGTGTATGCGGGAGTGTGTATGAGGAGTGTGTATGCGGGAGTGTGTATGCGGGAGTGTGTATGAGGGAGTGTGTATGCGGGAGTGTGTATGAGGGAGTGTGTATGCGGGAGTGTGTATGCAGGAGTGTGTATGAGGGAGTGTGTATGCGGGAGTGTGTTTGAGGGAGTGTGTATGAGGGAGTGTGTATGTGGGAGTGTGTATGAGGGAGTGTGTATGCGGGAGTGTGTATGAGGGAGTGTGTATGAGGGAGTGTGTATGCGGGAGTGTGTATGCGGGAGTGTGTATGCGGGAGTGTGTATGCGGGAGTGTGTATGAGGGAGTGTGTATGAGGGAGTGTGTATGCAGGAGTGTGTATGAGGGAGTGTGTATGCGGGAGTGTGTATGAGGGAGTGTGTATGCATGCATGTATTTATGTGAGAGAGGGAAAGAGACGGTATGGTGACTAAGATGGGGATGAAAAGGGTTAGAATAAGACTGTTAGTTCTGTGTGTGTGCTTGTGTGTGTGTGTGTGTGTGAGAGAGAGAGAGAGAGAGAGAGAGAGAGAGAGAGAGAGCGTGCCTACGTTTATGCGGGAGGGGCTTTAATACTGTCCACATGTTCCCAGCGCTGTGACTTCCCTGCAGTGACAGAGGGATGATGATGTGTCCTCACATCGTTGAAATTAAAACAAATTCAAGTGCAACACATTAGTCACTGCTGAAATCACACCACATCTTTCTCACAGACCCTATTTTCAAACCACAAAACTAAAGGGGAGAAAATCCCACTTTCTGTATCCTGGCCTTGGGTGTGTCATGTTGCATATCCAGGCAACTGCTTCCCTTTTCAGTTTTGCTAATTAAACTTTGGGACATGTTCCTTAAATGGACTCCGTCATCATGAGCCCGCCCGTGTGTGGGGCCACATGGGGCTGTCTTTGTTGAAAGGCCTGGCTCAAAATGAGAAACCACAATCATAAAGATCAAGGTTGTCGAAAGCTGACATGATAATAGATGTTGTAAATAAAGCCTTTAAAGAAGGTAATCACTTTAGTGGCAGCATCGCTGGGACAATAGCTGATTCCATTTCATTTTTATGGTGGGAATTTTATATAAATCCATACAATATCTGTCCATAAGTGCATAAAAACGTTCATTCAATTAGAGATGGCAGTGTACTTTATGATTTAAGAGATTCTTGTCTAAATGTAAAACAGCAGTTGACAATGCCCACATTTGCATATTGACTACACAACAGCATTTACGGTTGAGTGAAATAAAATAGCCCATGGACTTGGTAGAATTTTAAAAAGGCAACGAAGAGGCTTGAAACAACACAAATAAACACCAAATAAACAACATTTATAAAATGCACTTTACTTTCTACTCTAAGAAGGGACAGAGACAAGAGATGATTACCATCATAAACTCTCTCTCTCCTTTTCTCTTTCTTTAATTTCCTTCTCTAAATATTTCTTCCTATTGTCGAGTAACATTATAATATAATGAATGTAATGCCATCTATAAACCAACCACTGACCTTACCACCATGGCCATCATCATCATCAAGCACTTTGATGTATTATTTTCCTGCGCTGTTTGTCTGTCTAGTTACAATCAATGCATAATCAGATTCAACAGAGCACCCGGGTGGTTTGGATTCTGCTTAGCACAGGCTCTTTCTCAGTCAGACAGTGCACGACAACCATGGGCTATTTGTTGAGAAGCAAGAGCCAAAGCCAACCATCTACACAAAGAATGAAAGGAGTATAAGAGGAGAGAAATACAAGGCATCACCATCTGCAACTAACCCAACACTGAATACTACAGGAACATAGCAGAGGAGAGTACAGTGAGTTGGAAAAGCTAAGTCTTTATTGTTTCATTACAGACGTACAGTATCATCCGTATTATAATTTTTCTAGGCCGTGTCACAATACTATCTTAGCGTACTGTGGGCTCCCCATTTTGCTTACCTCGCTGATCATACTCTGGACTGTATGTAAATAAACATCCAAATTGGCCACAGATACGGGTAGAGAAAAGTCACAGTAGCCCTTCAGCCCTACAGTTGCCATTCACGCTACAACGTAAAGGTTTACTAGTTTGTCCTTAAACAAAAGCATAGAGAATGAAATCCCATTGATATGATCCCCCTGAGTAGTGGAGATAGGTGGTTGTTGCGGTGGTGGTGGTGGGATAGTGTGTGAAAGCCTGGCGTTGGGTTGTGTTGACCGTTTTAGGGCTCTGTCAATTGAATTCCAGTTTGGCTCAGAGATCAATGAAGAGGAGAGAGGACAGGGGACAGTGAGTGCCGCCTGGGCTTTTCATGCGGAGCTACCAGAGTTAAGGCCACCACACATCAACTGGTTCCCACGGCAGCACCCTGGGCAACCGTTTAAACTACAGCCTCTATCCTCAACAAGGATAGTGTTCTGGGCCAATTTCCTCTGTTCTGGTTCAGGCTGGGAGTTCTCTGTTCTGGTTCAGACTTACAGCACAATAGCCACAATGTCCGAGTCCAGCATGGGGCACCAATTTACATTTAAATGTATCCTTTATTTAACTAGGCAAGTCAGTTAAGAACAAATTATTATTTACAATGACGGCCAATTAAAAGGCAGGCCTGGTTCTTTTGGCTCTCCGGAGCTGAAGTTGGTCAGCAGTTGTGTCAGGACAGAAGTGGCTGACTGATGATGGAGTTATCAGGATGTGATGGACTACAGCTCCTTGGCCTGAGGGAGCCGCGGCTGGAGGAAGAGGCGCTGCCGCTGCCTGCCCGGGACACTCAGACTAACAACTTAGTGTGCTGCAGTGTGGAGGAGCAATGGGAACTGACTAGGGCTGCAAAGCAGGGATAGAGCTGGACGAGAAAAAGCTTCCTGCACTGTTTTTATGGTGATCTCAAGTGTAGACCATTAAGCAAAGCATCATTCAAAGGCTGTGCTCCCACTAATGACCAGCAGGCTAAATGAGAGAGAGAGAGAGAGAGAGAGAGAGAGAGAGAGAGAGAGAGAGAGAGAGAGAGAGAGAGAGAGAGAGAGAGAGAGAGAGAGAGAGAGAGAGAGAGAGAGAGAGAGAGAGAGAGAGAGAGAGAGAGAGAGAGAGAGAGAGAGAGAGAGAGAGAGAGAGAGAGAGAGAGAGAGTAGTGTTTCAACCCATTATGTTGTTCTCTATGGTTATAACTGTGTACTAGACTAGATCCTACTATTAATTGCTTTTGGCACAAGCTGCATCAAAGCCTCTTTCAGAAGTTTGTTGTCATTTTCTATTCCAAAGACTTTGTGTACTAGTGCAACCCTTGGTTCACAATCCTACAACATAGCTGCACGCCAAGAAACGTAGTGTTAGAATGGTTCTCTATGCGTGTGCCCCACTTCTAGAGAAGAATCCATCTTCCATGTGTGGTGGTGAATAGATGCATAGCAATGAGATGGTTGCAGTCACCTCAAAGCATCTGCCTTTGCTGTTCCAAAGGCTAACATTTCAACTGGATTCAGGAAAATAATGACCAATAGCCTACATCGTTGATGAAGGGGGAGTGGGGTATCATTTTCAAGCACATCTCACATACCTCCAAAATCAGGCCTTAAACGGATGTCATACCCCTTCAGCAACTTGTCCACGGTGGCCTTGGCCACAGATATTCCAGTTTGTCCAGTGGAGGTGCTGAGGAAAGAAATCACATTTTTAAGACCCTGTCAAGAGCCTTGAGTGGAAACTAAACTTGAAGCTCAGTTAGCCTACTTTTGAATATGTTTCACATTACACTTGTAGCCTTCAACGTGCTCAATATTCAATACCAAACCTAAAAGATGACATTTCCATATTTCTGACATTTCTAATTGGTAAGCCTGTTGTCTTGAGGGGATCTGAATTAGGCTACACCTGGCATGCTAAAGATTCACCTCTTATTCACATATATCTAATCTAAATGCATGTCAGTGTCAGTAGGCCATTGAGAAAACAGAAGTATTTTGACATAATAGCTCGAATTAAATGAAAGGCCTGATATGTTAGTTATTAACACTGAATAACAATGTCATTAACCACATAATTCATGATACATTAACAAGTATGAAATCAAAGAGCAGATTTGTCAATGCTTGTAGGCGCGTGTGAAGTGTAATTAAAGCGATCTTCCCGTATATCTCCTGTCACGATAGGCCACTATGAAATCGAAATGTCAAAATGGAAGACCCAGTTTGGGGCCCCCTCTACTTGATTAGCGGGAGAATGTTGTCAGTCTCTTTAAAAATAATGCAATGTAGGCCAGCTGGGAATATACCATGGTAACGTGGTGAATATTGCCCTTATTTTTCTCGGCCTACATGTATGTCTTCATTTACACTGAACATGACAAAGCCTATATTGGTTAAGAAATCGTCCATCTATAGCTAAGCCTACTTCTCCATCTCAGCTAGGGCGGTTACAGGTGCTCAAAATACGCAATATTGGAGGACTGAAGAGTAGTGTGAATATTGAATTTAAAAGGTTTAATCTAATTAAAAGGTTTAATCTAATATGTGTTGAAGTGATGATGACCTACTTGAAATGACTGACAGGCGTTTTGGTTAGATTTTATCCTGCTGATCAATTATGAATCGGTATTAGGCCTATACAGTCTATAGTTAATGCCTTAAATGAAGGTAAGGACATGGCTTACATTCCTCTGGCTAACATCCATTAACAAGATAGTCATGCTGATTGATCAGTGATATGGCTAATTTAATGGACCCAGCCTTAATACTGCCTAATTATCGGTTATGTCCAGTATGACTATCTATTTAATAGGATTGATACTCGCCCCAGCCAATTAGCCGCTATTTACAATTTGGATCTAGGAGTGCGTTTTACAATAGACAACATGCACGCGCTCCTCTTGCTCCCACACACAGGCCGTGCGCCGCAGAAAATGGTTTCGCATAAGTGCAATATGAGTAATGTCGCCTTAATGTCGGTGCCGAGAAAAATGTCAGTGTGTTTTTTATTTCCTATACTGCAGCTTTATGATAAGCCTTTGCTCTTATGGAAATACATCTTAGAATGCTCTCTTACCTTTGAGCAAAGCAAACGAAGGACAGAGCCGCCAAAGCAGAGAAAATTCCACATAATTTATCTTCTTGAGGACCCAACATTTCCACAAATCCTTATATAGTTTCAATAATCCAACCGCCTGTGGTCCAAAGAAAATTGTGAAAATAAAGTTTTACAAAAGCAATTCAAAGAAATTGCTTGAAAAAAAGATATGATAAATTTGGTCATGTAATGGCTTTATAAAAAACATGCGTGTGTTTAAACCTCGTAATTGGTCCCAGATGTTTTCCCAAGCTATGGAAATCCGTGCAGGTCACAGACCCCCTCAACCAACACCAGAAGATCCGACATCTTGCTCAAAACTGCCTACAGAAGACTTTCAAAAAGTGATAACAAGTCCTCTTCCTTAAAAACGAATAAGTCCGGCAAAAACGAGAGACTTTTGATAAAGAACAGCAGCGCCTGGTTGATTAAATTGGCAGTTGCAATTTCCCAGTCCAAACCTGCGGAAGAGACATGGTTCCAGCGGTGCTCCGGCTCTATAAATTGTTCCACAATGTAGGCTATGATGTGTTTAAGGATTTGTTTCAGCTGTAAACGTTAGGGGGTGAGGGGCAGCGGAGGGTAAAAAAATGACGAATGAAATCTTCATTCCCTTTTTGTTGCTGATGATGATGTAGAGTTGATTCTCTCAACTCAAAGTCACTGAGGAAAAAAATGAACATAAAAAAATGCACAGGGCAATATCTAATGCAGACGTCAGAGCAGGCTATATCAACCCTCTGGTGAAAAATTAGACACAGAGAAATATGGATGACCCGTCCATATATATCGGCCAATGCATGTATCACAACATTGGATTTAATGTCAAAGAGGATAACCTACTGAAAAGCCCAGTCGTCTCCGTTGTCCAACCTTATCTCTCGATTGAATACCTTAACATGTTTCGTTCATCTTCTCCTCGAAGCGCTGAGCAAATAATGAAACAGATTTAGAAACACCCGCAAGAGCACTGGTGGTGAAAACAAGTGTTGAAATTCCCTTGTAGCCTACAATATTTCGTGGGAAATAAGTTCTGCCTAATGCATTGTATAAAATGCTAATGTTTAATGAAATAAAAAAAAACTGAAATCGAAGGAGAAATTTCAGCAGCAGCCTATCCACTGAATCGCCAAGGATTGAAGATACAATTATGCCCATATGATTATATTCCCCCTGCAACCCATTAGAATGCTGCGAGTGCCTTTTCATCCATTTATACCACTTTACCACATATTTGAACACACAGCAACACTCATAGGCTACTCACTGAAGGAAACACACACACACACACACACACATACACACTCCTGCGGCCACTTGAGCATCAATACTTTGAATAGCATGAAACAATTTTATTAAGTATTTATTTGAATGATAATCATATCATTACTCATGCACATCACATGCTACAATCAGACAATATGTATTTTATACAGAAGAGTAGGCTTTCTGCAGGGATCTTATGTGCTGTCCAGTTGCTAAGCAACCCAGCAAGCACTGATGCAGTTGTGGTGTTTTGAAGGCTATGTGCCAAGGCTCATTTAAAGGACCGTTGCCACTACTATGGGGTCTCTGGGACAGAGGAGAAGACATTGACTGATGTATAGGCCCATGTGTGAACCATACTTCCAAATTTTAACATATATCTGAACTAATAACTAGGGTTAAGTGATGTGATGGGTCAGGAATACTGTATTAATTATATTTTAATTTCATTACATCTTGTTATCTTTGTCAGTGTTTTAACAGAGACAAACTTGTTTTCCCACTGCGCAGTTATTCACTTATTTGGCCTCCCCTACATTTTAGAGAGGACTGAAGTCACTGCTATGGCTACAGTTTGATTCACCTTATTTTCAGCTTGTTTTCAAACCTCACCACACTCTAGTGTTTTGTCAGTGTTATAACAGAGACAAGCTTGTTTTCTGACTGCACAATAATGAACTTAGTTGCCCTCCCCTGTTATGGCTAACAACAGTTTGAATCACCCCACCTCACCTCACCTCATTATTATCATCATCATCATCATGACAGTAACATCATGTAATACAATCTTGAGGAAAGCTTTGAAATATAACAAAAATAATAGAACAAACTTACTGTAACTTATGTTCTCACCAAGTAGGACAAGAGTTTGTATTGAACCTCTGTGCTAGAGAGCCACTCTGTCAGTGCTGCTGGGTTGATTGATATTGAGGTCAAACCAGCAACTATTTGGGCTTTCTCTGCATCATCAACTTGATTGTTGATGATAAAGTACACATTTGCACAAAAAAAGTATTAAAACAGCTAATCAATATCAGTGGACAGCACAGGAGGTTGGTGACACCTTAATTGGGGAGGACGGGCTCGTGTTAATGACTGGAGTGGAATTGGTGGAAGGGTATTAAATACATCAAAAACATGGTTTCCAGGTGTTTGATGCCATTCCATTTGCTCCGTTCCAGGAATGATTATGAGCCGTTCTCCCCTCAGCAGCCGCCTGTGGTGGACTGCTCATTGTCAGATGTGTCAATAGCTGACGCTGATCTTAATTAGCAGAAAACCTTTATACCAGGGCTGCCCAACCCTCTTCCTGGAGATCTACTGTCCTGTAGGTTTTCAGTCCAACCCTAATTTAGCGTATCTGATTCAGCTAGTTAAGGTCTTGTTGAGCAGCTAATAAGTAGAATCAGGTGTGTTAAATTAGGGTTGGACTGAAAACCCACAGGACCGTAGATCTCCAGGAAGATGGTTGGGCATCCCTGCTTTATACACTTAGGCCACCTTAATCCATGGCAATACACCTGGAAACATTTAATTAACTTTTAATTTCAGCCTCTGTATTTACATTTTAAAAGTTAATTATATTTGTTGCATGAACATTTAAATTCAAATATACAGTCTTGAAGAGCACAAGATGTTGAATATGTATATATTTTTTAATTCATTCATTTCCCTGTATGATTGTAAAAATATAAACTTAAGAGGCACTCTTGAAGAAAAAAGGGAGAGAGAGAGAGAAAATTGAGAGAGAATTGAATTGAAATTGAGAAAGAGAGAGACAGAGAGAGAAAGAAAGAGAGAGAGAGAGAGAGAGAGAGAGAGAGAGAGAGAGAGAGAGAGAGAGAGAGAGAGAGAGAGAGAGAGAGAGAGAGAGAGAGAGAGAGAGAGAGAGAGAGAGAGAGAGAGAGAGAGAGAGAGAGAGAGAGAGAGAGAGCGAGAGAGAGAGAGAGAGAGAGAAAGAAGCCAACATACTTATTTTTCCTGACCCAATGAACAAAGCCAAGCATGCTGTTTGGAACTGCAACACTGCAATGCATTGTTGGCAACACACATTTACTTTGTAAACATCACACATTTTGGTTGGTGAATCTCAAACATGTTTATGTCAAACATTTTCAATAAGTATTTTATAACATTTAGGCCTATGAGTTTCTTACTACTGTATGTGCTGGTATATGGTTAGGGTTGGCATATAGTAGGCTATATTCATTAAAAAACAAACAAAAAATATTAAAATGTGGAAAATAACGATTTAAATTTCACTTCAATTGATTTCCCTTTTATGTCCTTCAGACAACCTTTAACATGTCTTCAGCAGGCTGGGTTGTGTGTTGTGGCAGAGGAAGGTCGAGGGTCAGCTTAGCTGGAGCACTAGTATGTAGAAAGCGCGAAAGAGCATCTCACACAATGTGGCAGACGGATCTCCCTTGGCAACATCTATGGGGGACACAAAATCAACGCCTCTGTACACTTGTCTTTTCCCGCAAGCCCATCCATGCACGCTGGAAACCTGGACTCCAGGTTCACCTGACCACAGCACCTGGCTCTTATTGGCTTCTGTGGTAGGGCCATCCAAGCCTCCAGATATGTATGCCCTCTGCTCTTTTTCACCTTCTCTCACATGTTGCATAAGGCATGTGAGTTACTGGGTCACCGCTACCTCGATATAAATAGTATCACATTCTTAATGCATTGCGGCCTTCCAGACACTCGCTTGCTCTTTTTAACTTGTTATTCATCTCATCCAAACGTTCAAATCACACCAAAACAAAACAAAAACAACATCTTGATAAATATTGAAGCTTTGGAATCAGCTAACTACTGTAGGTAGACTATGTGCGGGTTTCTGCTTTACCACCCTGTGGAGAGAGGAATTAACGTGTTTTGCTAATTGCACTTAACATATAGCCTGGGCATAATGACATACATAAAACCACGTTGCACTTCTCTCTCAACATCTCCTTTACTGTGGTGTGTTCATCTATAAACTATTAAATTACAATGTTTCCGTTGGATTAGCGGTGGTGACTTTGTCACAAGACAAAAAGGTCCGATGGTGCTAAACAAACAGTATATAGCGGCGATCGGTGATTCAGCACCATGGACAGCGCCATCATGTGAATCCCGAAGTTCAGCGCCACAAGATAATGGACAGCGACGTCTAAGCGCAGCCAAGAATCCCTGGAAATAAATACAGGAACACCTAATCAGGAAGGAAGAAGCAAGAAGGCCGAAGGGGACGGCTTCCCATGAACTTTGATCTGTTTTCTAGCCTGTGTCATCCATATTGCATTCCAACGTTCATCTTTTTCATTGTAAATAATAGGGAATAGATTTCTTCCATCATTTTTTAAAAGGACCAATGCAGCCGTTTTCATCTCAATATCAAATAATTTCTGGGTAACAATTTGTACCTTACTGTAACAGTTCTCCATTAAAATGGTCAAATAGCAAGAAAAATGGTTATTCTAGTAAAAACAATTTCTCATTAAGAATTTTGCTAGGACTGTCTGGCAGTGGTCTCAGTGAGGGACCTAATTGGAGGGGAATAATGGGAGGTATATGTAACCTGAAAACTAGCTGTTATCTCTTTGTTATTGGTCTATTAACTTATACCACCTGGTGATATGTCACCAGGCAAGCCAAAACACCACCCATGCAAAACCCGCTGATTAGAAGGTCCTGTGTAAATTAAATTGTATTTTCAACCAGCAACTACAGTGAGGGAAAAAAGTATTTGATCCCCTGCTGATTTTGTACGGTTGCCCACTGACAAAGACATGATCAGTCTATAATTTTAATGGTAGGTTTATTTCAAAAGTGAGAGACAGAATAACAATCAGTCCTTCACGGCGTAGTGTGTTACCAATTATTTACTTGGTGACTATGGTCCCAGCTGCCTTGAGATCATTGACAAGATCCTCCCGTGTAGTTCTGGGCTGATTCCTCACTGTTCTCATGATCATTGCAACTCCACGAAGTGAGATCTTGCATGGAGCCCCAGGCCGAGGGAGATTGACAGTTATTTTGTGTTTCTTCCATTTGAGAATAATTGCACCAACTGTTGTCACCTTCTCACCAAGCTGCTTGGCAATGGTCTTGTAGCCCATTCCAGCCTTGTGTAGTTCTACAATCTTGTCCCTGACATCCTTGGAGAGCTCTTTGGTCTTGGCCATGGTGGAGAGTTTGGAATCTGATTGATTGATTGCTTCTGTGGACAGGTGTCTTTTATTCAGGTAACAAACTGAGATTAGAGTGTGCTTCTAATCTCAGCTCGTTACCTGTATAAAAGACACCTGGGAGCCAGAAATCTTTCTGATTGAGAGGGGGTCAAATACTTTTTTCCCTCATTAAAATGCAAATCAATTTATAAAATTTTTGACATGCGTTTTTCTGGATTTTTTTGTTGTCATTCTGTCTCTCACTTTTCAAATAAACCTACCATTAAAATTATAGACTGATCATTTCTTTGTCAGTGGGCAAACATACAAAATCAGCAGGGGATCAAATACTTTCTTCCCTCACTGTATGAGGAATTAACACTGATCACATTTTGTCACACTGTATTGTTAGTTTCATCAGCTGTTGTACAGTATGATACAAAACACAGGCAAAACTGATTTTTTTACTGCACTGGGCCTTTAAACTAAGCAACATCTACATGCTACTCCATCTCATTCCTTACAGAGAGGTCCCTTGGTCATGCTTGATAAAGAATAGGGGACATTTCTACAGACTGTCTTTGATTTGTTAAAAAGCTATAATTTTCTTCTCTTTCCCACAAACAGCACAGATAAACTTTTGTTAATGTTCTCTTTCAAGCCACTCAATGATTCCTGTGACACATCTGTTTTGGGAGGGCCACATTGGCCCGATAAAGGGATAGGGAGGGTGACATTGTTGGGTGAAGAGCTCAAGTCCATCTCTCCAGGGCTAGACCATCATTTGTCTTCATGTTTTCTCTCCTCCATAGGGAACAGATAGTTCCATTAGACCTCTATGGAGCAACAGGGATTGAAAAACACTGCTTTTTCTCAAGTCACACCTGACAACTAGCGCCTGGGCGGAAGAAAGAAAGTAATGTGAAAATCAATGGTTGTATAATTAATGAATGCTCTGGGCTTTCTGCTCAGGGTATTATCTCACTGATGAGTTTCCACATGCACTCACTGACCCTGCTAGTCTCTCCCTGGTCCCTGTTGCAAGGCCTGATGGGGCATGAGGGGTTCAGTTCACTATATTTAGACAGAACAGAAATCGTAAAGGCCAGTAATAAACGATGTGTTGTACTGTAGGCCAACCCTATGACAGCCACAGCCAGCTGAATCCCCCCATAGGGTTCTGCTCTAAAGGGGAGTTCATTGTAACTGTAACCTTAAAACTTGCTTTGAAGAGGTTTAGAATCAGGTCATTTGTTTGAGTGCTATAAATGCTATGGTACGGCAAAATGTATAGTGCGAATAAAGAGGAACTGAAGCAACATGATACAGAGAAAATTACTTTAGACTTGATCTTGTCTGTATGTACTTTGACTGCTGCAAAATGTATTGCCTTTTGAGGACTGAATCTGAATAATAACATGACATTTCCATAGTGTATTATAACAATGTTATTTAATACATGCTATGAGATGCTACTTGGGCGTCAAGCATCATGTACAGTACTGTGAAAAGTCTTACTGAGGCAAACAATCTCACTCGTCTGGGGGTTCCCATCCATGTAGATCCACAACTGCCATTAAAAGCTGTGTTGACAGACATATAACACAGCCATTTAGGCCACATCATTGGATTACATATAGTTATAATCAGTACGTTGTTACTGCCATTATGTTAGGCTAATGTTGGTCAGAGAGAGAGAGAGAGTTAAGGGGCAGATGAACAAAAATACAGTAGATCTGAACCAAATGGATGAGCAAGTCTTGACAAAGCATGAACAGAAAGGGTAATGAACGAAATCGTCAGGGAGAACAACAAATAAAAATGCTGGGTGCAGCCAATCATGCGTTATGAGGCCTTCAGATCTCACCGCATTAGTTTCTTAAACTACCATGCTATCTAACTCATTAGTTTGTTCAACTACCATGCTATCTCACTCATTAGTTTGTTCAACTACCATGCTATCTCACTCATTAGTTTGTTCAACTACCATGCTATCTCACTCATTAGTTTGTTGAACTACCATGCTATCTAACTCATTAACTTATTCAACTACCATGCTTGTCACGAGTTGCTAAGCCAGAACCCAGAAGCAGACCAGGACAAGGTAAGTTGAAACGAAGGTGAGTGTTTATTACAAATTCAAGAGTGATGCTGAATAATCCAGGGAACAGAGCGGGCGGCGTTGATTAGTTGTTGGGGGTGCAGTGGTTGATCCCATCCTGGGTCGGCAGCCGCCGACCACCAGGCAGAGGTTGGATGAAGGTTCCGGACGGGTGACTGCAGATGGAACAAAACGGGGGTAAGTAAGCAACAAACCAACAAGGTGCAAAAACAACAAAACTAACGCTAGGCTCTAAGACTGATACTCTGGTAAACCTACTGTTCATGGCTAACGCATCCGGCAGGGAATGGATGTTAGGCCAGAGCCTAAGAAGGGTGATGATCAGGACCAGGTGTGCAGATTGCTGATGGGATGCAGGTGCGGAAATCAAGAGAGCTCCCCGGAGCGTTCCCCGAACCCTCGGGAAACTGGAGATCACGAACAGAAAAACTAGTCACCAGACAGGACCCGACTCAGACTGCCGGGATCGTTACAGTACCCCCCTCCGACGAACGCCACCGGGCGGACTCCCCGGAGCGCCAGGATGGAGGCGGTAGAAGTCACTGATGAGGTCAGCATCTAGGACCTGTCGCCGCGGAATCCAACTCCTCTCTTCAGGACCATACCCCTCCCAGTCCACGAGATACTGGAAACCCCGGCCCCGCCGTCTGGAATCCATGATGCGACGCACCGTGTAGGCAGGACCACCTCCGATCATCCGAGGAGGAGGAGGAGGAGGCGGAGGAGGCAACAGAGGACTGAGGAAAACAGGCTTGAGGCAGGAGACATGAAAGGTGGGATGGACTCTGAGCGTCCTCGGGAGTTTGAGTCGAACTGCCACCGGATTGATCACCTTCTCCACCACAAACGGACCAATGAACTTCGGTAACAACTTCCTAGACTCAGTCCGTAACGGAAGATCCCGTGTGGCCAACCAGACCCTATCTCCGATGGAATAGGTGGGAGCGGGGATCCGGCGACGATTCGCCTGGAGCTGATACCGGTCCGAAACTCTAAGGAGTGCCTTTCTGGCCCGATGCCAGGTCCGGTGGCAACGACGAATATGGGCCTGAACAGAAGGCACTGAGAGCTCCTTCTCCTGAGAAGGGAACAGGGGAGGTTGGTAGCCATACAGGCACTGGAAGGGAGACATCCCAGTGGCAGATGTAGGGAGAGTATTGTGGGCATACTCAACCCAAGGCAACTGAGAGACCCAGGAGGTGGGGTTGGAAGAGACCAGGCAGCGTAGCGTGGATTCCATCTTCTGGTTGGCTCTCTCCGCCTGACCATTGGATTGGGGGTGAAAACCCGATGTGAGACTGACTGTAGCTCCAATGGCCAAACAGAAGGACTTCCAGACAGCAGAGGTAAACTGAGGGCCACGGTCGGAAACGATATCACTGGGCAAACCGTGGACCCTGAAAACCTCCCTAACCAGGATCTCGGACGTCTCCGAGGCAGAGGGAAGCTTGGCAATTGGCACAAAGTGGGCGAACTTGCTGAATCTGTCCACGATAGTCAGAACGACCGTGTTCCCCTCAGAAGCGGGCAACCCAGTGACGAAGTCCAGGGCCAGATGCGACCATGGTCGCCGGGGAATAGGAAGGGGGTGAAGTAGTCCAGAGCTGGGCCGATTGGTACTCTTATTCTGCGCACACACTGGACAGGCAGCAACAAAACCCCGAGTATCCTCGGCCATGGCAGGCCACCAAAAACGTCTGCGAAGAAACGCCATTGTCCGAGCCACGCCAGGGTGACAAGCCATCTTGCTGGCGTGGGACCATTTGAGGACAGCAGGACGAACCGACTCAGGCACAAACAACCGACCGGGTGGACCGTTACCGGGACCGGGCTGAGTCCGAAGGGCCGCCAGCACCTCCTCCTCAATCTTCCACATAACTGCTCCCACGACGCAGTTCCGGGGGAGAATTGTCTCGGTCTTGGACCCACTCTCCTCCGTCTTGGAGAACATCCGGGACAAGGCGTCCGCCTTGCCGTTCTTAGATCCAGGTCGGAACGTCAGGGAAAACTTGAATCGTCCGAAAAACAACGCCCACCTGGCCTGACGGGAGTTGAGACGTTTAGCCGATTGCACGTAAGCAAGATTCTTGTGGTCAGTCCAGACAATAAACGGTTGCTCCGCCCCTCCAACCAGTGGCGCCACTCCTCCAAGGCAAGTTTCACCGCGAGAAGCTCCCGGTTACCCACATCGTAATTCCTCTCCGCAGGCGAAAGGCGACGAGAGTAGTAGGCGCAGGGATGGAGTTTACTGTCCGTGGAGCATCGCTGCGACAGGATGGCGCCAACTCCCACATCAGACGCGTCCACTTCAACGACGAACTGACGGGCCGTGTCCGGTTGAGAGAGAATCGGTGCGTTGGTGAATCGCCTCTTCAAATCCAGAAACGCTCGATCCGCCTCCGGATTCCACTTGAAGGTCCTGATACTGGAAGTCAAGGCAGTTAACGGAGCGGCCACACGGCTGTAATCCCGGATGAATCTGCGGTAGAAATTCGCAAACCCCAAAAATCTCTGGAGCTGCAATCTCGTACCGGGCTGGGCCCATTCCAGAACCGCTCTAACCTTCTCCTGGTCCATCCTAATCTCTCCCCTGGAGATGATGTACCCGAGAAAGGATGTCGTGTGGGCGTGAAACTCGCACTTCTCGGCCTTCACGAACAGGCGATTCTCCAACAATCGCTGCAGAACCTGCCGGACATGCTGGACGTGGTCGGAAGGTTCCTTCGAGAAGATCAGAATGTCATCCAGGTAAACAAACACAAAGAGACCGATCATATCTCTCAGGACGTCGTTCACCATACTCTGGAATACCGCTGGAGCATTGGTCAGTCCAAACGGCATCACCTGATACCGAGTGACCCATCGGTGTATTGAAACCCGTCAACCACTCGTCCCCCTCTCTGATCCGGACCATGTGATACGCATTGCGTAGGTCTAGCTTGGTGCACACCGTAGCACCCTGTAAGGAGTCGAAGGCAGAACTCATCAAGGGCAGGGGATACTTGTTCTTGACCGTGATGTCATTCAACCCCCGATAATCAATACACGGTCGAAGAGAGCCATCCTTCTTACCCACAAAGAAGAATCCTGCCCCCAGGGGTGATGACGAGGGACGAACGAGACCAGCAGCTAGGGACTCCTTGATGTAGGTCTCCAAAGCCTCACGTTCAGGTCGGGAGATACTGTATAACCTTCCCTTGGGGTAGACAGCTCCAGGGAACAGGTTGATGGCACAATCATATGGTCGGTGGGGAGGGAGTGACAGAGCCTTCTGCTTACTGAAAACTTCCCCCAAATCGTGATATGTCTCGGGAACCAGGGACAAATCTGGGGGTTTAGCCTCAATCACCTGACTGGGAACCGAATGGGGGCAGGCAGTCTTGAGACAGTTAGCATGACAATCAAGGCTCCAACTTCGTTACCTTGCCCGTCACCCAATCGAACGTGGGATTGTGTTCCTTCAGCCAGGGGTATCCAAGGACCAGAGGAACATGGGAAGACGGCAGAATGAAGAATGAAATCATCTCAGAATGATTCCCCGACAACCGCATCTTAACCGGTTCAGTCCTCATCGTGATACGTGCCAGACTACTGCCGTTCAGAGTGGTCGCTTCAATGGCTTCCGGCAATTGCTCCTTGGAAAGCCCCAGCTGTTCCACCAACTCGGCATCAAGAAAGCTTCCATCGGCACCTGAATCGATAAAAGCGTTAATCGCTAAGCTCTGATTCCTGTTCACAAGGGTAGCCGGGAAGCGGGGTCTGACAGAGGTACTGAGAGGTTGAAACTGGCTCGCTAAAAGTCCTCCCAACTTTAGCGAGCCGGGCAGTTTGACGACCGCCGGGAACAAGTGGAGATGTAATGTCCCGAGCTACCACAGTAGAGGCAGCAGTTGGTCTTACGTCTATGTTGACGCTCCTCCTTGGTTAACCCGTGCCGCCCCCACTTGCATGGGTTCAGAATCGGGAGAGAGGACCTCTCCACTAATCCTTTGTGGTGGAGAATGATCGACGTGTTCTGGTCCACCACCCGACCCGACTGGGAACTGAGAAGCTGATCGATTGGACGGACCCCATTGCTTCTCCCTCCTTCGCTCTCGGACTCGATTATCCACCCGAATAGACAAGGCTACCAAGCTGTCCAGGTCACTAGGCTCCGGATAGGAGATCAACTCATCCTTGAGCTGCTCCGACAGACCCTGGTAAAAGGCCGCTTGCAGAGACTCCTCGTTCCACCCACTCTCCACAGCCAACGTCTTGAACTCGATCACGAAGTCGGCCACGCTGCGAGTTCCTTGGTGAAGCGAAACAGGCGCCTAGCTGCGTCCCTCCCTCGGACGGAATGGTCGAAGAGCTTCCTCATCTCGGCCGTGAACCCCTGGTATGAAGCCATGCAGGGGTCTTGTCGTTCCCAAACGGCTGAAGCCCACTCCAGCGCTCGACCACGCAGCAACGCAATCACAAAGGCTATCCTAGCCTTGTCTGTGGCATAAGAGTAGGGCTGTAGATCGAACACTAATCCACACTGCATAAGGAAGGAACGGCATCTTCCCAGCTCCCCCTCATATTTATCCGGCGTCGGAACCTTGGGCTCACGGAAGGACACAGCTCCAGAAGCGGCAGGCGAGATGGGTGAAACCGGTAGTGGATCCTCCACCGGAAACTTGCGTTGGTTCTGGACCTCCGTCAGACCGGTAGAAAGGTTCCGAACTGACAACGCGATCTCCTGTAGTACCGTGCTATGATGGCCCAACATCTTCTCCTGATGGGTAATGGCATGGCGAACAGAGTCCAGGTCCGCTGGGTTCATTACTGGCCGGATCGTTCTGTCACGAGTTGCTAAGCCAGAACCCAGAAGCAGACCAGGACAAGGTAAGTTGAAACGAAGGTGAGTGTTTATTACAAATTCAAGAGTGATGCTGAATAATCCAGGGAACAGAGCGGGCGGCGTTGATTAGTTGTTGGGGGTGCAGTGGTTGATCCCATCCTGGGTCGGCAGCCGCCGACCACCAGGCAGAGGTTGGATGAAGGTTCCGGACGGGTGACTGCAGATGGAACAAAACGGGGGTAAGTAAGCAACAAACCAACAAGGTGCAAAAACAACAAAACTAACGCTAGGCTCTAAGACTGATACTCTGGTAAACCTACTGTTCATGGCTAACGATCCGGCAGGGAATGGATGTTAGGCCAGAGCCTAAGAAGGGTGATGATCAGGACCAGGTGTGCAGATTGCTGATGGGATGCAGGTGCGGAAATCAAGAGAGCTCCCCGGAGCGTTCCCGAACCCTCGGGAAACTGGAGATCACGAACAGAAAAACTAGTCACCAGACAGGACCCGACTCAGACTGCCGGGATCGTTACAATGCTATCTAATTCATTTGTTCAACTACCATGCTATCTAACTCATTAATTTATTAAACTGCCACGCTATCTCACTAATTTCAATAGGCTCCAAATGGGAGCACAAAAAACATGCAGTCATTAAAAATGATATTTTATATTTAATATTTTATTTTGAATGTGTAACATTTCGTCCTTAGAAACACTGGAAAAGCAATGAGGCCAATAAATTGCAACGTTGTCACTGAAGAAACATACAGTATATGTCAGGCACATAGAAGACCTACAGTATGTGCTGACGCTGTCACTACTCACTCTTACCTACATCAATGTTTTTTTTTTTTTTTTTACTTTACTTGTTATCATATAAGGCAATTTTTTGCTCCAAATTGCAGGAAATGGTAGTTACAGGTGTTCAAAACCGCTAAAATCTCACTGTGCGTCCCCCCCGGCCGTACTCAGCAACACCACCTTGTTAACAAATTCTGGGGAGAACCCTGAATGTTATTATTGTGATGTAATCAATAACCCCCATACAAGCCCAGCCTCCTCCAGACACCATTTTGTCTACCTGTACTTCCCCATACCTGCCTGACCCACAGGCCCAGCTCCCTCCAAGCAGCTCACTACCTGGCCTCAAACACTCAGCTGTCCTCTGTGCCAGGACACTGCACATCCCACATCGTCACGTGACATGTGACCTACTCAAGAAATGAGCTGGGACAGCCTAACACTTGATTCTTGTTAGTGACAGAGAATGAGTAAGACAATGCAAACGTGCAGAATGGCATGTCTGTGGGGTCTTCCCTTTACTCAACCCCCTTCCCTCACAATTTATTAACCTTTCGTTATACAGACATGACACCCATTAATTCAAAACACATGAATAATTAAGTGTTTGTAAAAGGAAAATAGAGGGTCAATCTTTGCAATGGCCCATCATTATTGAACCATATTTAGAGAAGTCAACATTGTGTCGATGGGGCATATTTTTTTGCACAATGGTACAAGCACTAAGTCAAGTAATGTTAAGTTACTTCACACACGTGCACACAGGCGCAAGTGCAAAATCTCATGTGTACACACACACACACATACACACCTGACTGGCTATTGAGCCAGATGAACAGGCAGGAGACTGCTGCACAATCATCAGTGAAGTGGCAGGTGTGTTTGTGTGTGTGTGTGTGTGTGTGTGTGTGTTTGTGTGTGTGTGTGTGTGTGTGTGTGTTTGTGTGTGTGTTTGTGGGTACATACCTATCTGCGTGGGTGCCTGTGATTTCTGTGGACATATTTTTCTCTCCCTCTCTCTCTCTCTCTCTCTCTCTCTCTCTCTCTCTCTCTCTCTCTCTCTCTCTCAGTCTCTCTCCACTCTCTCTCTCTCTCTCTCCCTCTCTCTCTCTCTCTCTCTCTCTCTCTCTCTCTCTCTCTCTCTCTCTCTCTCTCTCTCTCTCTCTCCTCTCTCTCAGTCTCTCTCCTCTCTCTCAGTCTTTCTCTCTCTCTCTCGCTCTCTCTCTCTCTCTCTCTCTGTCTCTCTCCATCTCTCTCTCTCTCTCTCTCTCCATCTCTCTCTCTCTCTCTCTCTCTCTCTCTCTCTCTCTCTCTCTCTCTCTCTCTCTCTCTCTCTCTCTCTCTCTCTCTCTCTCTCTCCTCTCTCTCTCTCAGTCTCTCTCCTCTCTCTCTGTGTCTCTCTCCATCTCTCTCTCTCTCTCTCTCTCTCTCTCTCTCTCTCTCTCTCTCTCTCTCTCTCTCTCTCTCTCTCTCTCTCTCTCTCTCTCTCTCCTCTCTCTCAGTCTCTCTCCTCTCTCTCTGTGTCTCTCTCCATCTCTCTCTCTATCTCTCTCTCTCTCTCTCTTTCTCTCTCTCTCTCCCTCTCTCTCTCTCTCTGTCTCTCTCTCTCGCTCAGTCTCGCTCCTTTTCTCTCTCTCTCTCTCTCTCTCTCTCTCTCTCTCTCTCTCTCTCTCTCTCTCTCTCTCTCTCTCTCTCTCTCTCTCTCTCTCTCTCTCTCTCTCTCTGTCTCTCTCCTCTCTCTCTCTCAGTCTCTCTCCTTTCTCTCTCATTGATAAGCTGAATTTCAGCCAGCCCTTTGTTTAGTATACATGCTGAGCTCTAACTGTGATGTGAACCTGACTTAAAGGGGCAATGAGCTACATCTGGACATCCTCTTAACCCTCTGTTCACAGCTGGCATGTTTAACACACTGTTGGTCTTGATGCACATTTCACAAGGGATGGATCAGCCATGTTAAATAAAGACAATTCTAATAGATTTTCTTTCCATCACATTTAGACTCAAGACACCTAACAGGCTCTCTTTCCAGCTCAAGCTTGAATTTGAACAAGTTCATCAAGGCATGTATATGCTAATATAACGTAAATGGATGAAAACAATGGAAGTCAGCAATATGTGTCATGTCCAAAAATTAAGCATGTATGGATTTACTAGAATGTATCAAATGTGAGAAAGCTTCTGTAAATAGAAGCGTCCCTGCCTACTGTCCGCCTAACTGTATTCTTGCAAGAAACGGTTAATGAATTCCTCTCACAGATAGATATTGCCATGGAAACAGCTGCTGACAGCTTGTATTCGGTACACACAGGAGGAAAAAAACAATGGTGCTGGAGGTATTTTAAAATTCAGTGAGCATAGGCTTTCCAGCACACATAGCTGCATTTAAGAACTAAAAAAACCTCAGAAGCATCAGCCACATGAGTGAGTACCCCACCTCCTCCTGTCCTCCTCCCCCTCTTCTCCTGTCCTCCTCCCCCCTCTCCATCTCTGTCTCTTTCAGATTCAGAGGAGTGAGACTGGGACTGGAGCTGCATGTGGGGATAACCATGGAGATACCCAATGTGCATTCACAATACGAGGTCAAGGCAGTAGAGAAGTAGGTGGGACATAATACTTTGTTCTATACTCTGTGGGCATACTGTAGGCTGTGGAATTACAGCGTTCATACACATGCCCAATAATAACAGAATACTTGATAGATTAATTAATTCACAGGCTATGGAGGAGACGTTAGGGAATGTGCCTAGCAGTCAGAGTGAGTGAAGGGGGGCGGAGAGATGGAGGGCTGTGATGACGTTTACACTCTCCCCCCCCACCCCACCCCCCCCTCACACTTACGCATGCACATACGCACAGGCGCACACACACAAACATGCACTCGCACGCACACACAGACACATTTTTGTTTGTTATTCTTTACTTTGATGGATACTCCTAATGCTTCCATTATAAATAAACAATAGTGGCTACATAAATCTCATCTGCGTAAAAAGAGTCCAGAGTTGACAGTCCCGAGTGGAATTTGAAAGTCTTGAATGTGTGTTTCCTGTGCCATACATCACATCAAGTAAATACAAAAGAAACATGAGGACTGTAATATGGAGATGAAAGATAGGAATCAGACATGCACATAACCATCTAACCTGGTTCCCTCTCTAGGCAGAAGAACACATTTTTTCAATTTTCAGTGCCTTTAAGTACCCTCCGTGCCAATGGCATGTTAATCATATCTAGTGCTACCCAAATTGACTTTTATGCTTCAATCTGCAAATCTGGCTCTATAGTTTTTACAGCATTCACTGTTGGTACAGTACTTAGACACTACAGCAATATAAATGTATTTGGATTCATAAATATTTTGATATGAATTTAAAAGCTTTTTAGGTCCATAGGGACTACTAATGTTTGGCAAAGCATGGGTTTGTGGGTTAGAGAGAGGGGACAGAGCACAGTGTGTTCTGTTTAAAAACCCTTCCCTCTGGTGACTTGCAGAGCTCCATAGACAGGGCTTTCTGTCCATAAGTGAGGACTAAAGGGGTTAGGGTTAGGGTCCACACCTTGCTATCCCCTCCCCTCCTATTCTAACCCTAACCCACAGAATTCACTCTGTGGCCCAACCACATTCCTAACCTTCCACCACATTCCTAACCTTCCACCACATTCCTAACCTTCCACCACATTCCTAACCTTCCACCACATTCCTATCCTTCCACCACATTCCTAACCTTCCACCACATTCCTAACCTTCCACCACATTCCTAACATTCCACCACATTCCTAACATTCCACCACATTCCTAACTTTCCACCACATTCCTAACCTTCCACCACATTCCTAACCTTCCACCACATTCCTAACCTTCCGCCACATTCCTAACCTTCCACCACATTCCTAACATTCCACCCGATTCGTTGTGACAATAAAGCCTGCTATGTCAAAATGAGGAGGTGTGAATACAGAGTGTACAAGCACACGCATCCACGCACACAGAGAAATTACACAAAGGACTTAGCTATCATGTTTGTTGTTCATCTCTCTGTCTTTAGAAAGAAAGTATCAAATATCAATTGCAATCAGCAAAGAAATGTCACAATTTCACTGTGGATCAGTCGATTCATGACTTGAGCCCAGGCCAGCGCGTCAGCTGTGAAATGGTCCATTATATCTGTTTCTGAGCCATGTCAGCTGAGATTAATTAGGAAGGGATGGATTTCAGCATCTGCCTCCGACACACATTAGGAGAGAACTCTGGGAAGGCGTAATTACAGAGCTGCAGGCAGGCCACAATGGGTTAATCATTCGCTAGAGTTCCTTTTGGGATCCCATCCTCATGTGGGAATTTCTAATTGACGAGATCGCTCATCGCTACCCCGTGTTACAAGATTAGGTTGCTATCGTGGCTTATCATGGAGGTGCTGTGAACAGAGCAGTGCATCAAATAAGAGAGATGCTCTGTGACATTGTTGGGCAGGTACAATAGGCCTATACTCTTAGAAAAAAAGGTTTCTTTGGCTGTCCCCATGGGAGCGCCCTTTTTGGTTTCAGGTAGAACCCTTTTTGGTTCCAGGTATAACCCTTTTGGGTTCCATGTAGAACCCTCTGTGGAAAGGGTCCTATGGGGAAGAACCCTTTTAGGTTCTAGATAGCGCCTTTGTTTCTAAGAGTGTATGATGTGATAACCACTAGCCATTATCATAGGGTCCAGAGAAACAAGGGGACCCAAGGCTCCTCCTATTAGTCTGTAGAGAGCTGACAGTCTACTGTAGGTTGTAGACCATACTGCCATGATGACGTTTGACAGTGCTGCAGTAGAAAACCTCCCTGTGCCTTCAGTTTATGATCGTGTAGGAGAGGGAAATTGCATCGTCATGCAGTATGTGCAATCAAGACCAGCATGCATCCCCTGATCAGACATCTGTCGTTCATCCCTCAGGGCAGCCATCAAGAGGTCACAGAGGTCAACAGGAATCACAATCACCGTTATACAGTGTATAAAAAAAGATATGTAAGTCGCTCTGGATAAGAGCGTCTGCTAAATGACTAAAATGTAATGTAAATGTATACCCACAAACATCTTAGTCAAAGTGTGAATTATACCGTGACATTTGGGGGTCTTAATTTTGCACGTGTACCCAAAATGTTTTAATTTGCCATGATCACAGCCAGTCATAATGTTTTCATCTTATTGTCAAACTAATCACTTCAAAAAGTAGGCTAGCTGCACATGTTCGTCCACTCCAAAATAATTCCAGCATCCAAACAGTGCACTGTGCACTCGTGCCATTTAATGAATGGAAAGAGACATCTGTTACAAAACACCAATAAGTGTAATGATATTCGGCAATAGTCTTTGGGCCTGCACTCTTGTAGCCTGAATTAATTGATGCGTCTTGCTGACAAAATTACCTTTTTCGTAGAAAGAAAAGTTGGGACACCTGAAAAAGTGCTGAGACATGGGACTGTGCAGCCACATGGATATATATATATAAAAAACATAACACAGAGGTGGGGGGTGTCCGTTTAATTTGGAATAAGCTTTAATTGTAATATTTACCACTGTAGCAGTACAAATGGCATTTTAAACCAATAGGACAATGATTAAATTAGCATTATTTAGAGACCCTCCCCCCAAAGTTTGACTTTGTTGCATTTAGGGGGACTCATGTCTCATTCATTCACATTTACAGCCCAGCAAGGTTACCCCAATACAAAAGTAATCTCATAATTTAGTATGACTTCGACAGAAATCGTAGATCATGACAATATTAAATTTTCTTCCACAAAGGCTGTTGTACATTGCCATCATCATAAAATATCCATCTGGACTTATTTGTCGGTACATGAAGGACAGCATATTGAAAAATGTTGTACATATTGTTGTCTAGCAAATGTGCTGTATGTCTAGATTTGAGGCCTGGTATTTTATAACAAGGGCAGATTAACGTAAACATTTATGCCGTCTGTGTTTACAGGGTCTCTGTTCTGTTGGCAGGAGTGCAGTGTGTGCAGTTCTTTACTGTTCAAAGTAAATCTCCCATTATACGGTTAAATCAGGATGATACAGACACCATTGGTCTCAAATATGATGTTGTGTCCTACAGTAATGCACAATAACTTTGCTTTATAGCTTAATCAAAACAGGCTATCAAAAAGTACAGCAAATGTGAAAATTCCAAGGTGATACTGTCACCATGTCTACAATCTGTTTGGGAAATTAAACTGTTCCATTGGTGCTCTAGCACGAGATCAGAATATAAAGCATGTAAAACAACCAATCCTGAGCATTTTATATTTTCCTTGGTAGGGTGATGTAGGAAAGCACAGCCATGTATTTCAAGCCATGCATCTGCTTCCACAGTGAGCTTAGCTACATTTGGAGATGTAACTCAGGGATGACATGCTTTTCACATTTCTCTGTGGCGCTGTGGATTTGGGGGGTGGGGGTGTGAGATGGAGGGGCAGGGTTAGGGGCCATCCACCACAGCTAGTCTAGGTGGACAGCAGAACGGTCAGATCTACTGATACAACGTCTCTTTTGTCAGAGAGGCTCCTAAATGAATTCAGACAGATGTGATTTTAACCTGGTCTATCTACTGTACTGTCTATGCTTCATTGACCATGTTCATCGCGGTTGAATCAATACACTGATAGATTGGGGGGGGGGGGGCAGTTAAACAGGCCTGCTCTTCTCCCATAATACCTGATGACTGATGATTCATTCATTTGACAGGCCATGCAGAGCAAGGATGGATTACACAAAACAATCACAATCTGATTTGGGCACAGCTAGCATATCGATGAGGAGAGGGAAAGCATTTATTTGTTTTTAAATGGGGGAAGGATCCCATCTTCCTTGAAACAGCCCTAAAGTGCAGAGAAAAACGACAACAAATAATGTGAATGAGCGACATATTCCTACTCAATCAAACTAATGGCTTTCCAAATGTCACCGTACAGTGTTTACATATAGCGATGGTGATGGGATTGAAATCCTATTGGAACAGTTTGGTATACTAATAACAACACTCTCATAATGCCAAAAACAATGACGCAGACGGGATTTCTTAATTAATCGATGTATTTTCAAAGGTGTGATATTCAATGATTGTTGGAGGATGAATACAAGGTGGTCTAAGTCACACAGGCTCTGTGTCGTTCTAGCAGAAGGCAGGGAGATTCTCCCCCTACATTTCATACTGTGTTGTTGTTCTGTGATGGTTTTGCTATCATTTACAGCTAGCTACATTTCAGTCAGTGATCCTCCTAAAGGGTGATCCTCCCTCCTGCGAGAACTGGGAACCACTTCATGCAGTAAACAATAAAGGTTTTTAAATTTTTCCACTATCCAGCATCAACTTCAAGGCGAGGGAAATGTCCACCATGTTTTTTGTTCACGTCAGGAGACAGAGTGGATGAGGCAGGTACCCCAGCAGAGCAGCACCAGGGGCCCTGCCAGTTGAGAGTGACAGTGACACCATGCCAGGCTCCGTCATGTGTGTGTGTGTGTGTGTGTGTGTGTGTGTGTGTGTGTGTGTGTGTGTGTGTGTGTGTGTGTGTGTGTGTGTGTGTGTGTGTGTGTGTGTGTGTGTGTGTGAGGCCGAGGCGAGGCGTTCTGATATACAGACTCAGCATGTAGAGTCCTCTGAGAGTCCTCGACACACTGGACCATCGAGCGTTCTGCCGCATTCATCTTACTGCTGCTTTGTCCAGGGACTCCGGGACCTTGCCTAAGGTCAATTAAAGTTCCCAAGAAAAATCACTCTGCATAATATTGTTATGAAAATAGAAAGGGGGGGGGGGATAGGATCAGGAGAGGGTTCTTTGGTCACTGTTCACATCACACAGGGATGTGGGAAATGACACGTGCTTTCCCATGTTTTGAGTAAAAGGACACAGGCAAACTCAGGGGTCTCAATTCAACATAACGATACAGTATACTGTACGCAAGGGATAATCAACGAGGGGCTATGCATTCTCTGGAAAATAATGAACGGACGCGCTAGTGGAGTGGAACTGACCTTCCACAGAGTTGCATTCTTTTCCAGAGAACGCATAGAGCCCCGAGGTAATTATCCCTTTATACCATGGTTATAATTTAACACGGGCCGCTAAAAATGTGTTCATTTGCAGGTAGAAAGGTGTTCAACAACTACTGAAGTAGCATTAAGTTTAATACATTTTATTTATTTATTTTTCATTTTTTTAGTCATTTAGCAGACGCTCTTATCCAGAGCGACTTACAGTTAGTGAGTGCATACATTTTATTTTATTTTTATGTTTCATACCCCTGTGGGAATCAAACCCACAACCCTGGCGTTGCAAACGCCATGCAATACCAATTGAGCTACATCCCTGCCGGCCATTCCCTCCCCTACCCTGGACGCGGCCGGCTACAACAGAGCCTGGATTCAAACCAGGATCTCTAGTGGCACAGCCTTAGACCACTGAACCACTCAGGAGGCCACTAGATACAGTGAGGGAAAAAAGTATTTGATCCCCTGCTGATTTTGTACGTTTGCTCACTGACAAAGAAATGATCAGTCTATAATTTTAATGGTATGTTTATTTGAACAGTGAGAGACAGAATAACAACAACAAAAATCCAGAAAAACACATGTCAAAAATGTTATGAATTGATTTGCATTTTAGTGAGGGAAATAAGTATTTGACCCCTCTGCAAAACATGACTTAGTACTTGGTGGCAAAACCCTTGTTGGTAATCACAGAGGTCAGACGTTTCTTGTAGTTGGCCACCAGGTTTGCACACATCTCAGGAGGGATTTTGTCCCACTCCTCTTTGCAGATCTTCTCCAAGTCATTAAGGTTTCGAGGCTGACGTTTGGCAACTCGAATCTTCAGCTCCCTCCACAGATTTTCTATGGGATTACGGTCTGGAGACTGGTTAGGCCACTCCAGGACCTTAATGTGCTTCTTCTTGAGCCACTCCTTTGTTGCCTTGGCTGTGTGTTTTGGGTCATTGTCATGCTGGAATACCCATCCACGACCCATTTTCAATGTCCTGGCTGAGGGAAGGAGGTTCTCAACCAAGATGGACCTGTCCATCGTCCCTTTGATGCGGTGAAGTTGTCCTGTCCCCTTAACAGAAAAACACCCCCAAAGCATAATGTTTCCACCTCCATGTTTGACGGTGGGGATGGTGTTCTTGGGGTCATAGGCAGCATTCCTCCTCCTCCAAACACGGCGAGTTGAGTTGATGCCAAAGAGCTCGATTTTGGTCTCATCTGACCACAACACTTTCACCCAGTTCTCCTCTGAATCATTCTGATGTTCATTGGCAAACTTCAGACAGCCCTGTATATGTGCTTTCTTGAGCAGGGGGACCTTGCGGGCGCTGCAGGATTTCAGTCCTTCACGGCGTAGTGTGTTACCAATTGTTTTCTTGGTGACTATGGTCCCAGCTGCCTTGAGATCATTGACAAGATCCTCCCGTGTAGTTCTGGGCTGATTCCTCACCATTCTCATGATCATTACAACTCCACGAGGTGAGATCTTGCATGGAGCCCTAGGCCGAGGGAGATTGACAGTTCTTTTGTGTTTCTTCCATTTGCGAATAATCACACCAACTGTTGTCACCTTCTCACCAAGCTGCTTGGCGATGGTCTTGTAGCCCATTCCAGCCTTGTGTAGGTCTACAATCTTGTCCCTGACATCCTTGGAGAGCTCTTTGGTCTTGGCCATGGTGGAGAGTTTGGAATCTGATTGATTGATTGCTTCTGTGGACAGGTGTCTTTTATACAGGTAACAAGCTGAGATTAGGAGCACTCCCTTTAAGAGTGTGCTCCTAATCTCAGCTCGTTACCTGTATAAAAGACACCTGGGAGCCAGAAATCTTTCTGATTGAGAGGGGGTCAAATACTTTTTTCCCTCATTAAAATGCAAATCAATTTATAAAATTTTTGACATGCGTTTTTCTGGATTTTTTTGTTGTTATTCTGTCTCTCACTGTTCAAATAAATAATACCATTAAAATTATAGACTGATCATTTCTTTGTCAGTGGGCAAACGTACAAAATCAGCAGGGGATCAAATACTTTTTTCCCTCACTGTAGCCATAGTAGTTGCCTTGGTAACCATACAAACAGACTTGCTAGTTTAGCTAACCAAACCATCAGTCCTAGCTTGCTATTATGAAAATCTAATTCAACAATGGCAATAATGTTTCCAATTCGACTTTTGCTTTCAAAAGCAGCTCAATCATAGAACATGTAAGAATGAACTAGGTCCACAATCTAGAATGCAATTCAAGCCAATCAGAAAGGAGTATTCAACATTAAATAATAAATAAATAAATAATATGCCATTTAGCAGACGCTTTTATCCAAAGCGACTTACAGTCATGCGTGCATACGTTTCATGTTTATTTTTTGTGTATGTATAACATTGCCATGGTAGAAATAAACTATATAGTCTTGTGATATGAAGCATTCTAATTTGTTGCCAGAATAAACAACTGTGGTGAAGTGAAGCCATGGGTTGAATTTGACCAATCACTGTGCCTGACTGTTCAGTATTCAGTGAAGCGTTGAAACATTGGCCGCTGTATGTTCTTTGTTTAGCCGTCTCGTTAAGTCATTACTATAACAAGGCATCAGGTCCTGGATGATGAATCTAAGGGCTTTTCATTCCCTCTGCTTTGACATCCTCGGGAAGCTCCAGTTTGAGTCAATTAAAGACTCATTTGGGAGCCAGGTCATACTGTTACGAAATCAAACAACAATATTTTGCAGATAGGAATCACTGATTTGGAAAGTAATCTCTGCATGAATGGCACCATCTATTTTCGAACAAGAACTTGGACTGAGAGGCTTTCTGCTTTTAACTGGCTATTGCAGGAGCAACACATTTTTTATATTTTGTATCATAAATGTCTAATCTGAAGATGTAGTACAAATTGGATCTCTTTACATTTTGGAAAGCATGCATTGGTCAAATCTATGTTTAGTATAGACACATGGGACAGTAGATGGAATGCCTTGCCCTGGTCTGGAGCTGTATCTCCACCACTTATAGTAGCATATTCTGAAGGTGCAGCCCACAACTACCTAAACAAGATGGCCACCGCTTTAGTCTGAGTAAATATTCATGCCTGCTGCCTTAGGCCTTGTAGTTTTTGGCACATTTCTGTAGACTTAGTTCTGGCCCTGGTGGTCCAAACCACCCGGTTTCCCCAACAGGAACAGCTGCGGTGCCCATACCAGGGGGAAAGAACAGGGGGAGGAGGGGTTCAGCCAAGGGACCTGAGCTGTCTCAGAGCAGCTGCGCTACACTTTTATAGATGGCAACACAAAGATGAGAAATTATTTATCACGTGTAAACAGCACACATTAAGTTTAGATTTCAGCTACTGCATCTACGCAATTGAAAATGCGATTGAACTCATGTTAAAATACTTATTCCTGAAATGAGCACACACTGTACATTCTCACATACTCACAGATAAATAAATAACCCACACACACCCACACACGCACAGAGAGAGAGAGAGATTCCTTTCAAAGATGGTCAGTATTGAATTAGGCGCTCTTGAAGCCTGATTATGCATTCTTCCGTAATACAGCCTTCAGTGGCCACTAATTTAGTAGCAGCACTTTCCCCAGGGCTTATTTCTGCTTTACTTGGTATATAAACTCCCATATATATATGATTCATCTAATATTTTCAGAGACATGGGTTCTGAACCCATAGGCAGGTCCTGCCGGGTCAGGGTTTGGACCTTCCTCTTCCTGTTAGCAGGGTCATCTTTTACACAGAATAAACCAACCCAGAATGCAGCAGTCCTCACTGCAGGCAACACAAGCCCTTCTCTTGTGGTGTCAAACTAAATGTATACTAATCTGTCAACCTAAATGGGCTCAGTATTCTGCATGCCTGTAACACCCAGGGGGAACAACTCATATATAAAGCAGTGTGGAGATGAGAGCCTACTCAAGGGTCATCAAAACTAAATGAAAGGGAAATAATATAGTTTGTAGAAGCAAAGCATGCAGAGACACACAGACTAGAGGCAGAGAGAACGAAAGAGACAGACAGACTAGAGACAGAGAGAACGAAAGAGACAGACCTACTAGAGACAGAGAGAATGAAAGAGACAGACAGAGACAGACACAGGAGGCTGGTGGGAGGAGCTATAGGAGGATGGGGTCATTGTAATGGCTAGAATGGAATAAATTGAATGGTATCAAACACATCAAACATATGGAAACCACGTTTGAATCCATTCCATTCCAGCCATTCCAATGTGCCCGTTGTTCTATAGCTCTTCCCACCAGCCTCCTCTGCCCTACACCCCTAACACCCCCTTCCCCCCCATCTCCACTGCAGCACCCAACATATTGGTCCCAGGAGGAGATGCCAAGGGGGAGACAGATCTACTGTGCATGTGTCATCATCATCGTCATCATCACTATCACCATCATCAACATCACAATCACCATTCATCATTAATAGGACATGTTATCATCATAAACTCAACTGTAATTTCTAGTATTTGTTCAATTGTAATTTTAAAAAAAGGGTTAGAGGCGTGTCTTTGTCCTTCTGGGGTGAGAGAACCAACACAACAAGTTGGGAACAAGTATCACATGACATAGAATTGGCCACATGCTGTGTCAACGTGTGGATTTCTGTGATTTACCCTGATGGATTTATTACCATATTCATATGGCAAACATGGATTTTTCGTGCAGTGAGTACATCCTATCAAAGCACAAGCAGTTCATATTTTTCAAAGGCGTCAGAGCAGCTGACACCTTCCTGTTGGAATTAAAATAATGCTTAATCCAATGTCGTTCACACGTCTTGTTTATGCCTGCATTTCTGTTTTTATGTGCTTTTATTCTTAAAGAAATTAGCAGAGAATTCATTTTCCTTTCTATTTGCCCTGTATATACTTGCCATTGGCGGGGCAACTTGAGTGGAGACAGTGAGACTGAAAAGTACCCTGGGCCATCTGAGAACTGTGAGAGATGGCCCGTGGAGATGTTTACAGAGTGGGAGAGAGGAGTGACACATCCTCACATTGGTTCTATTTTCACTTCAGGTAGAGGGCATCAGAACCCAATAAATCATTCCACACAAACCGCCAGTACAGAGGTGACGCACAACTGTCTGTCTCCACATTTATCATGCACTAAAAGGTGAGAGATAGTAAGCAAAGCCAAGAGAGGGGGGAAAGAAAGAATGGTATTTCACGGCACATGGAATTTATCATTTTTGTCACATAGCAGTACATGAAGTGCTCTTCATTGGTCCAGTTGTTTAGTATCATGCCATACTCCATCAATGCCATGTCTCTGTTCAAAAGCAGTCTATCAGCCTCTCTGTCTGGTGTGTCAATAGTTTATAAAGTGCTGCCTGACAGAAGTTAGTTTTGTGCGGGTTCAGCAGTAATGATTTCATTGGTCTACTGACTTCTGTTCCCCCCCCAAAAAAAAAAAGTTTTTTAGCAGCAATTGTATTTTTTCTTTTCATTTTGTAATTGCACAAAACTAATTTACCCCAAGCTACTAACATACAGTAGCTGCCTTGTCTTGCCATTCTAAGTGCGCCGGGACAAGCAGGAACTGAAGGACAGGATTGATTTATGAATCTACCTTCCTCTGCCCAGAGGTATTGATAGACCACTCGTCACACCGCTTCTCATTGCCAATATTGATTGGGTCGTATTTCAGGGTGGGCGGCTGTGACCTCAGACACTGTTACAGATTGCCTGACTGTCATTCACTCCAGTTTGGGGTCACACCCCCTCACCAACACCATAATGCATTAGATGCTGCCATATCAGCCCCACGAGAAGCACTCTCTGTGATTATTCAGGTGCATTCTCTCTCTCTCTCTCTCTCTCTCTCTCTCTCTCTCTCTCTCTCTCTCTCTCTCTCTACAGTGCCTTCGGAAAGTATTCAGACCCCTCGACTTTTTCCACATTTTGTTACGTTACAGCCTTATTCTGAAATGTATTAAATTGTATTTTTTTCTCATCAAAGCGAAAACAGGTTTTTAGAAATGTTGGCAAATTTATAAAAAAATAAAAAACAGAAATACCTTATTTACATACGTTTTCAGACCCTTTGATATGAGACTCGTACTTGAGCTCAGGTGCATCCTGTTTCCATTGATCATCCTTGAGATGTTTCTACAACTTGATAGGAGTCCACCTGTGGTACATTCAATTGATTGGACATGATTTGGAAAGGCACACACCTGTCAGAGCAATGAGGTTGAAGGAATTGTCCGTAGAGCTCCGATACAGGATTGTGTCGAGGCACAGACCTGGGGAAGGGTACCAAAAATTGTTTGCAGCATTGAAGGTCCCCAAGAACACAGTGGCCTCCATCATTCTTAAATGGAAGAAGTTTGGAACCACCAAGACTCTTCCTAGAGCTGGCCGCCCGGCCAAACTGAGCAATCAGGGGAGGTGACCAAGAACCCGATAGTAACTCTGACAGAGCTCTAGAGTTCCTCTGTGGAGATGGGAGAACCTTCCAGAAGGACAACCATCTCTGCACTCCACCAATTAGGCCTTTGTGGTAGAGTGGCCAGACGGAAGCCACTCCTCAGTAGAAGGCACATGATAGCCACTCGGAGTATGCCCAAAGGCACCTAAAGACTCTCAGACCATGAGAAACAAGATTCTCTGGTCTGATGAAACCAAGATTGAACTCTTTGGCCTGAATGCCAAGCGTCACCTCCGGAGGAAACCTGGCACCATCCCTACGGTGAAGCATGGTGGTGGCAGCATCATGCAGTGGGGATGTTTTTCAGTGGCAGGAACTGGGAGACTAGTCAGGATCGAGGCAAAGATGAACTGAGCAAAGTACAGAGAGATCCTTGATGAAAACCTGCTCCAGAGTGCTCAGGACCTCAGACTGGGGTGAAGGTTCACCTTCCAAAAGGACAACAACCCTAAGCATACAGCCAAGACAACGCAGGAGTGGCTTCGGGACAAGTCTCTGAATGTCTTTCAGTGGCCCAGCCAAAGACCGGACTTGAACCCGATCGAACATCCCTGGAGATCCAACCTGACTCCCCATCCAACCTGACAGAGCTTGAGAGGATCTGCAGAGAAGAATGGGAGAAACTCCCGAAATACAGCTGTGCCAAGGTTGTAGTGTCATACCCAAGAAGACTCGAGGCTGTAATCGCTGCCAAAGGTGCTTCAACAATAAATTAGCAAATATTTCTAAAAGACAGTTTTTGCTTTGTCATTATGGGGTATTGTGTGTAAATAGATACTTTTAATCAATTTTGGAATAAGGCTGTAACCTAACAAAATGTGGAAAAAGTCAAGGGGTCTGAATACTTTCTGAATGCACTGTATCTGGACAATGGACTGCCACTTTGTATTGCATTGCGACTGTTTTCTATTGAAAGGTAGTAAAATACTGAATGCCAACACAATGTTCACACAGATACTGTAGTCGCACCACATCAAGTACTGTGCTGTAGTGTATACTACTGTATTATAAACAGTCAATACCTTAGGTTACAGCTTCTACATTGGTAATGTTCTGTACACTAAAGATCTTGCAGTTAGTGCATAGGCTGCAAGTAGTCTCAAAAACTAAATTAGCTGTGAAATACAACTGGACTCAGCTAGGCCAGCCGATACCCCCAGATATGCTCGGAGAGATTCTAATGGAGATGGCACTTGAGAACAGTGCTTGTTTAAATCTGTTTCAAGAAGAGGCCAGTTATGTGAACCCTAGCAACCTCGGTTTTAAATGAACATTTCTGGACTTGTGCGTATCTATGTGTGTTTGTGTGCATGCACGTGTGTGTAATGGTTCTGGAAGCGTGACAGGTGTGGCAGGTGAAGCCATTACGCACACAGCTGGCCCTGCTGGGTCCACCTGCACCCTCATTGGCAAGTGATGTGGTGGGGCCGACCACCGCCATGGAGAACGGAAGGCCAGTGACAGGGACACCTAGGGGCATCCAGGAGGACCACGGGGAGAGCAGGGGGAGAGCGGGGGAGAGTGTTTAGTACCTCAGGAGTAGTGAGCTCCGTCAGCCCTTCACCTGGGAAGACTGGCACAGGATGCAACTGATGATGACCTTAATTGATTATCTCACTGGCTTTTAAAAGCATGCACGTTCACACTTTTTACCACAGGACTCAGTGGTGGGCAGGTCCAGCTGTGGATGTGTGTGTGTGTGTCTGCGCATGCAGTATTAGCCTCAATGGTCCAGAGTTATTTCTGTCTTGCTTGTGTTTCATGTGAACACCTCCTCTGACCCTCCCAATCTCTAATGTGTCTGTACAGTACTAGTTCCAGTGATTCTGTATGCATCAGTGTGGATGTGTTGTTGTGTTTCTAATGCCTCGCTACACTGAAGCCTTTAGTGATACAATTTATTTGAACTGCCAGTCAGCGGCCACAATATCCCTGCTGAAAAAAACAGCATAGACCAGCATGGTCTGGAGACCAGCCTTCATTGTGTTTTCGCTGGAGACCAGCCTTCATTGTGTTTTGGACACGTACAGTTGAAGTTGGAAGTTTACATACACTTAAGTTGGAGTCATTAAAACTTGTTTTTCAACCACTCCACACATTTCTTGTTAACAAACGATAGTTTTGGCAAGTCGGTTAGGACATCTACTTTGTGCTTGACACAAGTCATTTTTCCAACAATTGTTTACAGACAGATTATTTCACTTATAATTCAATGTATCACAATTCCAGTTGGTCAGAAGTTTACATACAGTAAGTTGACTGTGCCTTTAAACAGCTTGGAAAATTCCAGAAAAGGATGTCATGGCTTGCCAACGTAGCTCAGCTGTAGCTCAGCTGGTAGAGCACGGCGCTTGTAACGCTAAGGCAGTGGGTTCGATCCCCGGGACCACCCATACACAAAAATAAAGTGTATGCACGCATGACTGTAAGTCGCTTTGGATAAAAGCGTCTGCTAAATGGCATATTATTATTTAGAAGCTTCTGGTATGCTAATTGACATAATTTGAGTCAATTGGAGGTGTACTTATGGATGTATTTCAAGGCCTACCTTCAAACTCAGTGCCTCTTTGCTTGACATCATGGGAAAATCAAAAGAAATCAGCCAAGACCTCAGAAAACAAATTGTAGACCTCCACAAGTCTGGTTGATCCTTGGGAGCAATTTCCAAACGCCTGAAGGTACCACGTTCATCTGTACAAACAATAGTACGCAAGTATAAACACCATGGGACCACGCAGCCGTCATACCGCTCAGGAAGGAGACGCGTTCTGTCTCCTAGAGATGAACGTACTTTGTTGCGAAAAGTGCAAATCAACCCCAGAACAACAGCAAAGTACCTTGTGAAGATGCTGGAGGAAACAGGTACAAAAGTATCTATATCCACAGTAAAATGAGTCCTGAAAGGCCGCTCAGTAAGGAAGAAGCCACAGTGCCAAAACCGCCATAAAAAAGCCAGACTACCGTTTGCAACTGCACATGGGGACAAAGATTGTACTTTTTGGACAAATGTCCTCTGGTCTGATGAAACAGAAATAGAACTGTTTGGCCATAATGACCATCGTTATGTTTGGAGGAAAAAGGGGAACGCTTGCAAGCCGAAGAACACCATCCCAATCGTGAAGGACGGGGTGGCAGCATCATGCTGTGGGGGTGCTTTGTTCCAGGAGGAACTGGTGCAGTTCACAAAATAGATGGCATTATGAGGAAGGAAAATTATGTGGATATATTGAAGCAACATCTCAAGACATCAGTCAGGAAGTTAAAGCTTGGTCGCAAATGGGTCTTCCAAATGGACAATGACCCCAAGCATACTTCCAAAGTTGTGGCAAAATGGCTTAAGGACAACAAAGTCAAGGTATTGGAGTGGCCATCACAAAGCCCTGACCTCAATCCTATAGAACATTTGTGGGCAGAACTGAAAAGGTGTGTGCGAGCAAGGAGGCCTAGAAACCTGACTCAGTTACACCAGCTCTGTCGGGAGGAATGGGCCAAAATTCACCCAACTTATTGTGGTAAGCTTGTGGAAGGCTACCCGAAACGTTTGACCCAAGTTAAACAATTTAAAGGCAATGCTACCAAATACTATTTGAGTGTATGTAAACGTCTTACCCACTGGGAATGTGATGAAATAAATAAAAGCTGAAATAAATCATTCTCTCTACTATTATTCTGACATTTCACATTCTTAAAATAAAGTGGTGATCCTAACTGACCTAAGACAGGGAATTTTTACTAGGATTAAATGTCAGGAAATGTAAAAAACAGAGTTTAAATGTATTTGGCTAAGGTGTATGTAAACTTCAAACTTCAACTGTATGCTGGTCACCCGCAAAACCAGCATCAAGTCACATTATGCTGGCTTGCAAAGTGATGTCTAATTCCTATTGGAATCCAGCCTGACTGGGGATATCAAAAACTTGGAAATTGTATTCACCCACAATCTGCTTTCAGAATGACTGCCAGGGTTAGAAATATGAATGAATGAGGCTACCTAAACCATCTAAACTGGAACAACCATTTCAGTGACGGGTGCAATAAGTCCAATTTACAGATTGGATTAGTTTAGAAAAATGTATGTTATTTATCTTTGTGTAGCATGAAAGGTGAAATAAATACAATTGTGTAAATGTCTAGTAGTTACAGTATGTTGAGATATTTTTAAGCCCTGGATAGCCTACAGATACTATAAACAGGGTCCCTTGTAGAACCACAATTGCTTCGCAGCATGATCAGGATTTCTTTCAAAAGCTAATCAGTATACAGAATAAACTAGATATCCTAAATATTGTTGTGTTTGCATTGACTTAAACTCAGCCGGCCAGGAGTACCTGTACGTGAGGATGGGGGAGAGTGACTGATCAATTGTTTCATCCAGGAGAGAGGTTTCATCTAAGCAGGGGTTCAAAATCATCAGTAAAAAATAAAAAATGAATTATTCATTGAGCTCTAAAAATGCCATAAATCCAGCACAGGTCTACACAATATGTGCATGGTAATGTCCATGAATGTGTGGTAGCGTTAGCCAGTCCTAAACCAAATAACATTATCATAACAACAACATGTTATGGGGCAGAGAGAAAAATGTGCAGTTTTAGAGCTAATTTCGTGCTATTCTACACATTTTTCCATGAGGCTGAAAGAAAACTTGTCAGTTTTGAAACTAATTTTCTGTAATTCAATTAAATAAAAGACAATAATTAGTTAATTTGACACAAAAAAAATAAAAAAAATATGTTGAAATCGCACTGCGGATGTATTAGACTGTAGAATTGCATTGGGGGCATACTTATTGTAATCTGTGGGTGTCACCGAGTAGGCTGATCCAAAGATCCATAGGTAAGGCTGTACAGTGCAAATGAGTATGCCTCCAATGCAATTCTAAAGTCTAACACATCCACAGTGCGATTTCAACTGATTCTTTTCTTTTTTTGTGACAAAGTAACTAATTATCGTTTTTTATTGAATTTATATCAACATTCCGACCTTGTTTAGCATTATCTAGTGCAAATATGGCATGATTCCACGATTTGTACCCATTTGAATCACTTTCAATGCAGGACTTTTATTTTGAAGGCGAAATGCAAATTCCACCGTTGTGGCTAATCCTTATTGTGGATCACTTCACACAGGTAGCATATAGCTAGGGCTTAGCTAGCAAACTTTCTAACCATCAATTACGGCAAACTAAAACATCTAACTACAAGGATTCGATAGTGCAACATATAAGTATATAAATCTGAGCCTTCGTTTAATAAAATAAAGTAATCCGGACCTTGCTTAAAAATGTATATTTATAACTTTGAAAAGTCCACTACACCATTTAGTTAGGTTCACCTCCATGTTAAATCCTATAATGTGGAGACTTAGCATTTTCACCTTAAACATCACACAACCCATTAAATAGTTAGCAAAACATGTTATCTTACTATTTCAAGGTATATTTTGTCTGATTATACATTACAAACCTGTAAAACAGGAGGTATGATGATGGGGTTGGGGGCCCCCAAAGCTTGTGGGGTGTGTGCTATGCTAGTGACCAAGAGGTTGTGAGTTCAAATCCCAAGTGAGGTTGACTCCCAAATAATCATAATTTTGCTGGTGAGCAAAACCACTCCCATCATTATCATATTTCCCAGCATGCCCTATTGCAGTTAGATTTTTAGAATTGTTTCTTTCAATAACTGTGTTTTTGCATGTACATTGGTTGACAGTGGTGTACCGCAGTTTCGCGGGGTCCCCCGCAAAGTCTGAGCAAGGTATAGCTAATCTCATATTATTCTACACATATTACCATGGGGCAGAGAGTAAAATGTGCAGTTTTATAGCTAATTTCCTGCTATTCTACACAGTTTGCCATGAAGCTGAGAGAATTTAGCATTTTTAAGGCTACTTTCCTGCTATTCTACACATTTTGCAATGAGGCTGAGAGAAAAGACCCCGTGGGCCCCACGCCTTGTGGGGGCTGCGGGGTACGCCAGTGTTGATTGATTCATTAATCAATTACTTTCCTTATGCTACACAAAGAAATAACATTTTTCAAAACTAATCCAATCTGTTAGTTGGACTTATTACACCCGTTACTGAAATGGTTGTTCCAGTTTAGACGGTTTAGGGAGTCTCATTCATTCGTCTTTCTAACCCTGGCAGTCATTCTGAATGCAGATTTTGGGAATCCACTCTGGCTGGATTCCAATAAGATTTAAACATCACTTTGTAAACCAGCATAATGTGACTTGATGATGGTTTTGCTTTAGCTTATGCTGTTCACCAGTGTCCAAAACACATTGAAGGCTGGTATGCCAGCATAACCAGCTAGACCGTGCTGGTCTGCCAGCATAACCTGCTAGACCATGCTGATCGGCCAGCAGAACCAGTTAGACCATGCTGGTCAGACCAGCTTGACCAGCATCAGACCAGCACTGTACAGCATAGACCAGCATGGACCAGCATAAACCAGCTTGAAATGTATTCTGGTCTATGCTGTTTTGTTCAGCAGGGATGTGACTGGTAGGATCCCTGTTAGTGGGTACACATGCACGCACTCACACACACACCCTTGCGCACAGTCCACAGGAGGCTGGTGAGGGGAGGACTGCTCATAATAATGGCTGGAATGGAGCGAATGGAATGGCATCAAACACCTAGAAACCTATTCTGCTCTAGCCATTACCACGAGCCCGTCCTCACCAATTAAGGTGCCGTCCTCACCAACCTCCTGTGGCGCACACAAGTATCCATGTGCACACACTCACACACACTCAGTAGATGGCAGACAACACAAGGACCAGTGGATGACTAATGGCCTGCGCACCAGCAGTAGAGTGGTGAACACGCTGAAGAAAACCCTCCTGACTAATGAAATATCCTGAGGTGGCAGTGGCATTACCTCCTCTCATAGATACGGTATCCAAGCAGAGACATTGTGGTGCACTGCACAGCGCATTTGATCCAATCCACGCAGAGGCGGATGAAAGAGAGGCACTAGACGCATAGTGACATGTTTCTGCTGAGGGGGGAGGTGTCAGGAGACATGGATGAAATTCTAAAACCGGGGAAACCCCTGCACTGAAGCACACACTGAGATTTTCTGTTTCACAAAAGTAGGCCTCACAGTGGTGGCATAATGCATGGCATCCGATTGGCTCTCTTGAGTGAGGCATGGGATAGTGCAGATTTACTCTACAACAGCATGCCCATTGGCTCAGAGAGGTAAAGACAGCTCAATCCTATCCTGGGGGGAAGGGGGGAGGCGAGGGCGGACACAGCATGGAGAGAGATGCAGGGGAGGTTTGGGGGGGACACAGCATGGAGAGAGATACAGGGGAGGTTTGGGGGGGACACAGCATGGAGAGAGATGCAGGGGAGGTTTGGGGGGGACACAGCATGGAGAGAGATACAGGGGAGGTTCGGGGGGGACACAGCATGGAGAGAGATGCAGGGGAGGTTTGGGGGGGACACAGTATGGAGAGAGATGCAGGGGAGGTTTGGGGGGGACACAGCATGGAGAGAGATGCAGGGGAGGTTTGGGGGGGACACAGCATGGAGAGAGATGCAGGGGAAGTTTGGGGGGGACACAGCATGGAGAGAGATGCAGGGGAGGCAGCAGGCACGGGAACACTTAAGACATTCAAACAGCATCTTAAAATGAAACAATGTGGCAATATACTGATCTCCACGTAACTAACATTTAGAGAGGACCATGAAGGTTTATAAAGTAGAAAAAGGGACCACATTAGACAGTTAAAGCTTTCAATACAGTTGCCATGGAGATGAGCAAATTTCAACATGGGGGATAAAAATAGCAGAGAACAAAGAGCTATTAAAAAGAAAAGAGTGGAACAACTAGTGAAGAAGAAAGGATTGGGTTGAAAAGGGGGGGACACATGATGTGTGTGTGATGGTGTGTATGGGAAGCGTGACACAGCCACTCTGCTTTAAAACGGCGGGTCAGATTGAGTGACAGGAGCAACCTGCTTGTCTGGGCAAGGAAATCCCATCATTACCACTTCCAGTTATTAAAGCTACAGAGCTGTCTGGGTCTGACCGGGGTAGAACTGCCTCCTGGGCCCCAGCTGGGCCCATATACTCTGGGGTCTGGCCGGGGTAGCACTGCCTCCTGGGTCTCAGCTGGGCCCACACACACTGGGATAGCAGGGTGGACTCAACCATTATATGGCACTGATCTGGGTTTACACTCATATACCATAAACACAATCACTACACGTACAGTATATGGTTCATGATGTATGTAGCATACAGTCCTGAACACAGTCCTGAACACAGTCCTGAACACAGTATATACAGTGCATTTGGAAAGTATTCAGACCCCTTGACTTTTTCCACATTTTGTTATGTTACAGTCTTATTCTAAAATTGATAAAATTAATATTTTTCCTCATCAATCTACACACAATACCCCATAATGACAAAGCGAAAACAGGTTTTTAGACATTTCTGCAAATGTATTAAAAATAAAAAACAAAAATACCTTATTTACATAAGTATTCAGACCCTTTGCTATGAGACTCGAAATTGAGATCAGGTGCCTCCTGTTTCCATTGACCATCCTTGAGATGTTTTTACAATTTGATTGGAGTCCACCTGTGGTAAATACAATTGATTGGACATGATTTGGAAAGGCACACCTGACTATATAATGTCCCACAGTTGACAGTGCATGTCAGAGAAAAAACCAAGCCATGAGGTCGAAGGACTTGTCCGTAGAGCTCCGAGACAGGATTGTGTCGAGGCACAGATCTGGGGAAGGGTATCAAAAAATTCTGCAGCATTGAAGGTCCCCAAGAACACAGTGGCCTCCATCCTTCTTAAATGAAAGAAGTTTGGAACCACCAACACTCTTCCTAGAGCTGGCCGCCTGGCCAAACTGAGCAATCGGGGGAGAAGGGCCTTGGTCAGGGAATTGACCAAGAAACCAATGGTCACTCAGACAGAGCTACAGAGTTCCTCTGTGGAGATGGGGGAACTTTCCAGAAGGACAACCATCTCTGCAGCACTCCACCAATCAGGCCTTTATGGTAGAGTGGCCAGATGGAAGCCCCTCCTCAGTAAAAGGCACATGACAGCCTGCTTGAAGTTTGCCAAAAGGCACCTAAAGGACTCTCAGACCATGAGAAACAAGATTCTCTGGTCTGATGAAAGCAAGATTGAACTCTTTGGCCTGAATGCCAAGCGTCACATCTAGAGGAAACCTGACACCATCCTTACGGTGACGCATGGTGGTGGCAGCATCATGCCATGCTGTGGGGATGTTTTTCAGCGGCAGGGACTGGGAGACTAGTCAGGATCAAGGGAAAGATGAACAGAGCAAAGTACAGAGATGAAAACCTGCTCCAGAGCGCTCAGGACCTCAGACTGGAGCGAAGGTTCACCTTCCAACAGGACAACGACCCTAAGCACACAGCCAAGACAATGCAGGAGTCTCTGAATGTCCTTGAGTGGCCCTGCCAGAGCCTGGACTTGAACTCGATCAAACATCTCAGGAGAGACCTGAAAATAGCTGTGCAGCGACCCTCCACATCCAACCTGTCAGAGCTTGAGAGGATCTGCAGAGAAGAATGGGAGAAACTACCCAAATACAGGAGAGCCAAGCTTGTAGCGTCATACCCAAGAAGACTCGAGGCTCTAAACGCTGTCAAAAGTACTTCAACAAAGTACTGAGTAAAAGGTCTTATTCTAAAATGGATTAAATTGATTGTTTTCCCTCATCACGCTCCACACAATACCCCATAATGAATACTTATGTAAATAAGGTATTTCAGTTTTTTTTTTTTTATAATTTGCAAAAATTTATAAAAACCTGTTTTTGCTTTGTTGTTATGGAGTATTGTGTGTAGATTGATGAAGAACATTTTTAATTTAATCAATTTTAGAATAAGGCTGTAACGTAACAAAATGTGGAAAAAGTCAAGGGGTCTGAATACTTTCCGAATGCACTGTATCTATTACAAGGCCCTCAAATAACGCCAGAACCATACAAAAACGCTATCAATATACCATTACATATTCAGTATGAGTCATCAAGCACTTTAGTTTTAATTAGTAAAATGTCATGTAATATGTCACATTCAGTTTGTGAGAAATAGCACTTGACTGTTCCATAAAAACATCCTGTACCAGCCAGTTTGAAGTACAACATAAAGTTGGAATCCCGCTGCCACAGTGTTATATAATGTCAAATTCAGCCAAATTCCCAAACAGTTCTTCTTCCCTCTATAAAGCTGAATGCAGATGTGTTCATGTGAAAGAGCAGTCTGAGGAGGCTGGGATTGGCTGGGGCTGGGCTGGGGAGGCTGGGATTGTCTGTGGCTGGGCTGGGGGGGCTGAGGGGGACTCCTCTGGGGGCGATGGCCGTCCTCTCAGGGGCACATAGAGTGGCAGCTGGCTCTGACTGACGGGACACTGCTAATGGGACGCCCAAAACCATCTGCTGCTCCCGCTCCGCTCATGTCCCCAATTGCCTACCCCACTCCCCTTCACTCCTGTCCACCTGCCTACCCCCCACCCCTCCCCTTCACTCCTGTCCCCTTACCTACCCCCCTCCCCTTCACTCCTGTCCCCTTACCTACCCCACTCCCCTTCACTCCTGTCCCCTTACCTACCCCCCTCCCCTTCACTCCTGTCCCCTTACCTAACCCCCTCCCCTTCACTCCTGTCCGCCTACCTACCCCCCTCCCCTTCACTCCTGTCCCCTTACCTACCCCCCTCCCCTTCACTCCTGTCCGCCTGCCTACCCCCTCACCTTCATTCCTGGGCTACTAGGATTCCTCCTACTGGCTGCATCACAGTTTTATTTACAGACACATCCACAATGCCCCAATAACTTCCAATACGCCACAAGGCATGGCAAACACATGGCAAGCTGGTAGATAGAGTATATCAGTGGGCCAATGAAGCCAGAGCTGGAGGAGACAAAGAGTTCACATCTAAGCTGCTACAAGTCCACTACCTCCATTTTTCACTATGCCTACTTTATTATGAAGAGTCTGTAAGTGTGAATAATGAATGACACTACAGTGTATCGCCCACAGCAGCATACAGCCAAGCACTATCTGATTGATTACCTTGGTGTGGATCTCATCTCATGCTCTGATGTTTGGTGTTTAATGGATTATCATCACTATTGCCAGTTGTCATTTCATTAATGCCCTCATTGAGAATTTGAGAAAACTAGAATGTTATATTATTTCAATTATCACAAAACAGTGTGTAATTAACTAAAGTTTGACAAACTACATGTTTATTCTTTGTATGTAACAAACAAATGGTTGTTTCCTCTCTTCAGAAGTGAGAAGAAAAGGCAGTAATTAACCCATGGGGTTGCTTGGTGTCAGAGGAGCGCAAACTGCAGTGGTTGTAATTAGTCCTGTCTGTCTGTCTGTCTGTCTGTCTGTCTGTCTGTCTGTCTGTTGTTATGATGAGGTATGGCTCCCCCCAGAGCAGTAAAGAACACTCTCCCCTTGAGACCCCTCTAATTCATAAAGTAATGCAGGGGATCCGTCTCCCCCGCAGCCTGTATGACGGCTTCTTTCTTTTTATATTTTACATTTTTCTCTTATGCTGGATTTACAGCAGCCATCATACTTGTCTGCATGCCAGACACCCAGAGTTATGATGATTCTCCTAATGTGGGTGCCCCTCCACTTCCTCATTCCTCCATCCTCTGGAGACCTGCTGATGCTTGGCTGAAGAGCACATTGATCAAATCTGTCTCAGCAGCACCACCTGCTGGATACTGCCGTGGCACAAAATGCCCTGGAAAAATAATAATCCAGCACTCATGTTTCTCTGACTGTCTGCTGCCTGCAATACCACCGTGGTCCTCTGGAGGGTGTCTCAACCCTCTGGCTGTGCTCCGTCCTCACCACTAGGTTACATAGTTTTAGTTGTGAAGCGCAGACAGAAACAGAACAGCAGTAAGGTTTCCCTAGTCAGCACCATTATCAGCGGAATAACCATTAAAGTGCTGCTATGTACTACCCAGTGGGGAGGGGTGGGGGTCTACCACCTCCCTCATGGGCTAGATCCATCTGCTGTGCGCTGCTCTGCGGCCTTTCCGGTCCCGTGCCACTGCCTTCGTGCCTGGAACCTCGTCCGCCCACCGCTATCTCAGTGGATAAAGCTGGAGGACTGCAGGGCAATCCCATTGTGCTGGCCTCTGATACGAGGTTATTTCCTCTCCACCACAGCCATGGGGGTGCAAATAACTGCAGAGAGAGAGCAGAAAAATAGGCCAAAGCCCAACAGAGAGAGAGAGAGAAATCCTTAAGGGAGAGGAGAGTGAGAGAGAGCTGAATGGACTCTAATCCCAGCCAGTGATTATTTTCACACGGTTTCTTGACCAGCAGAGGAATATAATTTTTTTTTACATTGCGGGATGAAAAAGGCTCATCGTGTGCCCAAAGGGGGTGTTCTATGCACACCAGAAAAACAATAACAACAATCAACAACAACAATAACATAGAAGAGTGTGATGCACAATATGAGGTCCAGGCATGGGACCATGCTGCATATTCAGGAAGTGGACTGAACACCGATATTGTATAGTCCCATATTAGGTATGGACATACTGATAATGAAGGGGAAGAAAATTAAATAGAAATGTAGTCTAGTCTTTTTTCTCTCCAAGGGATGTACTGTAAAGACATAATGACATTTAATTGCAAGTGAATAATGTTTGGGATTTAATTACAAGTTTGATGTACATGCATTACAAGTCTGCATCATCTTGTTATGTTTAAACATGGATTCTGGCAATAGTTTGAGTAAAGCCAATGGAAACAGGGTCTTGAAATAGTATTGTGACGCAGTCTTATGTAGCCTATAGCGTTGTATGTAACCCTGAAGCAATATTTCTATCTTATGAGTTACCTCAAGGAAGCAGAAAACAAAGCTAATGTGGACATTTTTTATGTTTATTTCTAATACCCCTCAGCATCCCTCTGTCAGACGGCCCACAATAAAATGATGTTTCATGGTGAAACTGACAAGAAATAGAAAGGATATTTGGTCAATCAATCAGCTTAATTTGCATAGCTAAAAATGCACCACAGAGAAAGACATGAATGATGCATTTACAGAAATATTCATAATCCCTCCTTTATGGCCTTAGTTCCTGACCCCAGCTGTTTACATTTGTTCAGCTGATGCTCTGCCTCACAGGATTTCTGCCATCGCTGCCACTGCTACTGTTGCATCATGGGAAAGCATTGACTACTCTTCTTCTATTATTCAATGATCTCAGGGAGGTTTTCCATGTTCACGGCTCACAATTTTCTCCCTAAAGATAAGTTGAAATTGAACAAAGTATTTGGTCTCCACAATTCTTTATTTCACTGTTTATATTACAGAACCTTTGTTTTTGATTCAGTACTTAATATATCCATTTAAGTCAGAAAATAAACTGAAATGGCATTGACAAAATTATTGACACCCTAGACTTAATATTTGGTAGCACAGCCTTTGGTCAAAATAACTGCAATCAAGTGCTTCCTATAGCCATTGATGAGCTTCCTGCACCTCTGTACTGTCAGTTTGGCCCACTCATCTTGTGCAAACTGCTCCAGTTCGCCCAGATATGAAGGGTGCCTTCTCCCAACTGCTGTTTTCAGATCTCTCCACAAGTTTTCAATGGGATTTAGATCTGGACTCATTGCTGGCCACTTCAGAACAGTCCAGTGTTTTGTCTTGAACCATTCCTGGGCGCTTTTTGAAGTGTGTTTGGGGTCATTGTCCTGCTGGAAGACCCATGACGTTCTACGGAGACCCAGCTTTCTGACACTGGGTCCAACGTTGCGCTCCAAAATGCCTTGGTATTCTCCTGATTTCATGATGCCATGCACACGTACAAGGCACCCAGTGCCAGAGTCAGCAAAGCAACCCCAATTGGAGGTTGGATACAGTAGCATGGGCCTTAAACTTCTTGATTACGTACGGAGGAAACAGGAACATCAAGGTCTCTGGAGATGGACTTGTAGCCTTGAGATTGTCCATGCTTGGCTACAATCTTGTGTCTGACCTCCTAAGATAATTATCTGGTTTTCTTTTTTTTCTCCATGCTCATTCCTGTACACACAGTGACACAAAACCGGAGAATGAGTCCTTTTCTCTATTCAAATTGGTTAAATTAGTGATTTTTATATTGCAGGCACCTGCAACTCACCACAGGTGAGTTCAATTTCAAGGTAAAGGAGAATCATCTGCTTGAAATCAAACTATTTCTAACTACTTGAGGCGGCAAGTAACCTGGCGGGTAGGAGCGTTGGGCCAGGAACAGAAAGGTTGTTGAATCGAATCCCCGAGCTGACAAGGTAAAAATCTGTCGATCTGCTCCTGAGCAAGGCAGTTAACCCACTGTTCCCCAGGTGCCGATGACGTGGATGTCGATTAAGGCAGCCCCCTGCACCTCTCTAATTCAGAGAGATTGGGTTAAATGCGCAAGACACATTTCAGTTGAATGCATTCAGTTGTACAACTGACTAGGTATCGTACTTCTAGAAGGTGCCAATAATATTGTCTTGGCCATTTTAGGATTTCTTTGTGGAATAAGCTAAGATTTTGTAAATTATTCTGACTTTTTTGTTTTGTTCAACTGCACCCCCAAGACATACATATGTGGAGACCAAAATATTTTTTTATTTCAACAGTTTTCTGGAAAAAATTGTGCATTATTTCAAAAAGGTGCAAGGGTGCCAATATGTTTGGCCACGACTGTACAATTATTTGTAAGGTCCCTCAGTCGAGCAGTGAATACAGCTCAGCATTCAACACCATTGTCCCCTCCAAGCTCGTCACCAAGCTTAGGTCCCTGGGACTGAACACCTCCCTCTGCAACTTGATCCTGGACTTCCTGACCGGCCGACCCCAGGTGGTGAGGGTAGGCAACATCACCTCCGCCACGCTGACCCTTAACACAGGGGCCCCACAGGGGTTTGTGCTTAGTCCCCTCCTGTGCTCCCTGTTCACCCACGACTGCGTGGCCATGCACGACTCCAACACTATCATCAAGTTTGCTGGCGACTTGACGGTGGTAGGCCTGATCACCGGTAACGATGAGACAGCCCACAGGGAAGAGGTCAGTGACAACAACCTGTCCCTCAATGTCAGTAAGACCAAGGGGCTAATCGTGGACTACAGGAAGGGGGGGGGGGCTGGCGAACAAGTCCACATCAACAGGGCTGCAGTGGAGCGGGTCGAGAGCTTCAAGTTCCTCGGGGTCCAAATCACTAAGAACTTAAAATGGTCCACACACGCAGTCCTGAAGAAGGCATGACAGCGCCTCTTCCCCCTCAGGAGGTTTGGCATGGGCCCTCAAATTCTCAAAGAGTTATACAGCTGTACCATTGAGAGCATCTTGACTGGCTGTATCACTGCTTGGTATGGCAACAGCACCGCTCTCAATCGCATGGCGCTACAGAGGGTGGTCCGGACAGCCCATTACATCACTGGGGCCAAGCTCCCTGCCATCCAGGAACTCTATTTCAGGCGGGGTGAAAGGAAGGCCCGGAAAATCGTTAAAGACTCCAACCACCCAAGCCATAGACTGTTCTCTCTGCTTCCGCATGGCAAGCGGTACTGGTGCATGAAGTCTGACACCAACAGGCTCCTGAACAGCTTCTATCCCCATACCATAAGACTGCTAAATAGCTAACAAAATGGCTACACGGACTACGCTATACACACTACATGACCAAAAGTATGTGGACAACTGCTCGTCAAACATCTAATTCCAAAATCATGGGCATTAATATGCAGTTGGTCCCCCCTTTGCTGCTATAACAGCCTCCACTCCTCTCTGAAGGCTTTCCACTAGATGTTGGAACAATGCTGTGAGGACTTGCTTCCCATTCAGTCACAAGAGCATTAGTGAGGTCGGGCACTGATGTTGGGCGATTAGGCCTGGCTCGCAGTCGGCGTTCCAACTAAGGTGTTCGAAGGGGTTGAGGTCAGGGCTCTGTGCAGGACAGTCAAGTTCTTCCACACCGATCTCGGCAAACCATTTCTGTATGGACCTCGCTTTGTGCACAGGGGCATTTTCATGCTGAAACAGGAAAAGGCCTTCCCCAAACTGTTGCCACAAAGCTGGAAGCACAGAATCGTCTAAAATGTAATTGTATGCTCTAGCGTTAAGATTTCCCTTCACTGGAACTAAGGGGCCTGAACCATGAAAAACAGCCCCAGACCATTATTCCTCCTCCACCAAACTTTACTGTTGGCACTATGCATTAGGGCAGGTAGCGTTCTCCTGGCATCTGCCAAACCTAGATTTGTCCGTCGGACTGCCAGATGGTGAAGCGTGATTCCTCACTCCAAAGAACGCGTTTCCACTGCTCCAGAGTCCAATGGCGGCGAGCTTTACACCACTCCAGCCAATGCTTGGCATTGCGCATGGTGATCTTAGGCTTGTGTGCGGCTGCTCGGCCATGGAAACCCATTTCATGAAGCTCCTGACGAACAGTTATTGTGCTGATGTTGCTTCCAGAGGCAGTTTGGAATTAGGTAGTGAGTGTTGCAACCGAGGACAGACGGTCCCGTTCTGTGAGCTTGTGTGGCCTATCACTTCACGGCTCAGCCGTTGTTGCTCCTAGACGTTTCCACTTCACAATAACAGCACTTACAGTTGACTGGGGCAGCTCTAGCAGGGCAGAAATTTGACGAACTGACTTGTTGGAAAGGTGGCATCCTATGACGGTGCCAAGTTGAAAGTCACTGAGCTCTTCAGTAAGGCCATTCTACTGCCAATGTTTGTCTATGGAGATTGCATGGCTGTGTGCTCGATTTATATACACCTGTCAGCAACGGGTGTGGCTGAAATAGCCTAATCCACTAATTTGAAGGAGTGTCCACATACTTTTGTATACAGTATCTCTATCGATCCAGTATCCCTGCACATTGATAATATGGTACTGCAGCTGACCCTGTATATAGTATGCTTACCTACATTATTGTGTTCTTTTTATTTATATTTTTTTCTACCTTCTTATTTTTAGTATTACATTGTTATTGATTACTGCATTGTTGAAGTTAGAGCTTGTAAGAAAGGCAATTCACTGTACTTGTGTATATAACATTAAATGTTGAAATTTCAAACTTGAATTACAAACACAGATTCAACCACAAAGACCAGGGAGGTTTTTCGAATGCCTCGCAAAGGTCACCTATTAATATACGGGCCAAAAAAAAACGTTTTTTATCCCTTTGAGCATGATTAAGTTAATTACACTTAGGATGGTGTACTAATACTAACCTAAATGACAGAGTGAAAACAAGGAAGCTTGTACAGAATACAAACATTCCTAATCATGCATCCTGTTTGCAATAAGGCACTAAAGTAAAAAGGCAAAACAAATGTGTCCTGAATCCAAAGTGTTATGTTTGGGGCAAATCCAACACAACACATCACTGTGTACCACTTTTATATTTTCAAGCATGGGGGTGGCTGCATCATGTTATGGGTATGCTTGTCATCGGCAAGGACTAGGGAGTTTTTTTTAGGAGAAAAATAAACTGAATAGAGCTAAGCACAGGCAAAATCCTAGAGGAAAACCTAGTTCAGTGCTTTCCAACAGACACTGGGAGACAAATTCACCTTTCAGCAGGACAATAACCTAAAACACAAGTTGTTTACGGAGTTGTTTACGAAGACGACATTGAATGTTTCTAAGTGGCCTAGTTACAATTTTGACCTAAATCGGTCCGAAAATCTATGGCAAGACTTGAAAATGGCTGTCTAGCAATGATCAACAACCAATTCGACAGAGCTTGAAGAATTTTTTAAGAATAATGTGCAAATATTGTACAATACAGGTGTGCAAAGCTCTTACAGACTTACACAGAAATCACTGCCAAAGGTGATTCTAACATGTATTGACTCAGGGGGCTGAATACTTATGCAATCCAGTTATATTACTGTTATTATTATTATCATTATTTCTTTTAACATATTTTAGAATTTTTCTTCCACTGACATTAGAGTATTTTGTGTAGATCTTTGACAAAAAATTACAATTAAATCAATTTTAATCCCACCTTGTAACACAAAAAAATGTGGAAGAAGTCAAGTGGTGTCAATACTTTATGAATGCAGTATGTTTCTGACTAATGTCCCTGATTTTACATTATGACATGGTCTCTGTGAGGAATGTTGTGAGAAACTCTGCCAAGGGCTTCAAGCGATAAAACATTCATCTTCCATAAAAGTCTCTCACAAAGACAAAACACAACACTGCAAAACTCTCACCCTCAAAGTTTCACTGACGAGTGCCTCCTGAACATAAAGTATTTATTTACCTCTATTTAATCAGGGAGTCACCATTGAGACCAGTGTCTCCTTTACGAGAGAGCCATGCATATACCATTTCATAAAATACAATATAAAACAAGTAAAATATATCAAAAATCTAATACAATATAAAACAAATAAAATAAATCACAACATTTTTTCACAGACAAACATAAATATACACAATCAAATCACATTTTCAAATCAAATGTTATTGGTCACATACACATATTTAGCAGATGTTATTGCGGGTGTAGCAAAATGCTTGTGTTCCTAGCTCCAACAGTGCAGTAGTATCTAACAATTCACAACAATACACACAAATCTAAAAGTAAAATAACGGAATTAAGAAATATATAAATATTAGGACGAGCAATGTCGGATTGGCATTGACTAAAATACAGTAGAATTGAATACAGTATATACATATGAAATGAGTAAAGCCGTACGTAAACATTATTAAATTGACTAGTGTTCCATTATTAAAGTGACCAGTGATTCCATGTCTATGTATATAGGGCAGCAGCCTCTAAGGTGCAGGGTTGAGTAACCGGGTGGTAGCCGACTAGTGATGGCTATTTTACAGTCTGATGGCCTTGAGATAGAAGCTGTTTTTCAGTCTCTCGGTCCCAGCTTTGATACACCTGTACCGACCACACCTTCTGGATGGTAGTGGGGGAACAGGCCGTGGCTCGGGTGGTTGATGTCCTTGATGATCTTTTTGGCCTTCCTGTGTTGAGGATCAGCGAACTGGAGGTGTTGTTTCCTACCTTCACCACCTGGGGGCGGCCCGTCAGGAAGTCCAGGACCCAGTTGCACAGGGCGGGGTTCAGACCCAGGGCCCCAAGCTTAATGATGAGCTTGGAGGGTACTATGGTGTTGAAGGCTGAGCTATAGTCAATGAACAGCATTCTTACATAGGTATTTCTCTTGTCCAGATGGGACAGGGCAGTGTGCAGTGTGATGGCGATTGCATCGTCTGTGGATCTATTGGGGCGGTATGCAAATTGAAGTGGGTCTAGGGTAAGGTAGAGGTGATATGATCCTTAACTAGCCTCTCAAAGCACTTCATGATGACAGAAGTGAGTGCTACGGGGCGATAGTCATTTAGTTCAGTTACGTTTGCTTTCTTGGGTACAGGAACAATGGTGGACATCTTGAAGCAAGTGTGGACAGCAGACTGAGATAGGGAGAGATTGAATATGTCCGTAAACACTCCAGCCAGCTGGTCTGCATATGCTCTGAGGACGCGGCTAGGGATGCCGTCTGGGCCGGCAGCCTTGCAAGGGTTAACACGCTTAAATGTCAGCAGGGAGGAGAAGGTGGCAAAGAGCTTCCTAGGGTTAGAGGCAGATGCTTGGAACTTAGAGTGGTAGAAAGTGGCTTTAGCAGCAGAAACAGAGGAAGAAAATGTAGAGAGGAGGGAGTGAAAAGATGCCAGGTCCGCAGGGAGTCTAGTTTTCCTCCATTTCCGCTCGGCTGCCCGGAGCCCTGTTCTGTGAGCTCGCAATGAGTCATCAAGCCACGGAGCAGGAGGGGAGGACCGAGCTGGCTGGGAGGATAGGGGACATAGAGAGTCAAAGGATGCAGAAAGGGAGGAGAGGAGAGTTGAGGAGGCAGAATCAGGAGAATGGAGGGAGAAGGATTGAGCAGAGGGAAGAGATGATAGGATGTAAGAGGAGAGAGTAGCAGGAGAGAGAGAGCGAAGGTTGCGACGGCGCATTACCATCTGAGTAGAGGCAGAGTGAGTAGTGTTGGAGGAGAGCGAGAGAGAAAAGGATACAAAGTAGTGGTCGGAGACATGGAGGGGAGTTGCAGTGAGATTAGTAGAAGAACAGCATCTAGTAAAGATGAGGTCAAGCGTATTGCCTGCCTTGTGAGTAGGGGGGGACGGTGAGAGGGTGAGGTCAAAAGAGGAGAGGCAGAGAGAAATTAGTCAAAGGTAGACGTAGGGAGGTTAAAGTCACCCAGAACTGTGAGGGGTGAGCCATCCTCAGGAAAGGAACTTATCAAGGCGTCAAGCTCATTGATGAACTCTCCAAGGGAACCTGGAGGGCGATAAATGATAAGGATGTTAAGCTTGAATGGGCTAGTGACTGTGACAGCATGGAATTCAAATGAGGAGATAGACAGATGGGTCAGGGGAAAAAGAGAGAATGTCAACTTGGGAGAGATGAGGATTCCTGTGCCACCACCCCGCTGACCAGATGCTCTCGGGGTATGCGAGAACACATGGTCAGACGAGGAGACAGCAGTAGGAGTAGCAGTGTTTTCAGTGGTAATCCATGTTTCCGTCAGTGCCAAGAAGTCGAGGGATTGGAGGGTAGCATAGGCTGAGATGAACTCTGCCTTGTTGGCCGCAGAACAGCAGTTCCAGAGGCTGCCGGAGACGTGGAACTCCACGTGGGTCGTGCGTGCAGGGACCACCAGGTTAGAGAGGCAGCAGCCACGCGGTGTGAGGCGTTTGTATGGCCTGTGCAGAGAGGAGAGAACAGGGATAGACAGACGCATAGTTGACAGGTTACAGAAAATGGCTACAATAATGCAAAGGAGATCGGAATGAAATGAACTAAACATCTGGGAAAGCGAGAGAGCGGGGCCTCCCTCACTTACGTTTCACTGAAACACCCAAATAGGTGAAACTATAATTGTTGTAAACTACAGCGGTTCAATGTTTTCTAGGAATAGACTAACTTAGTTTATTCAGCTAGCTAACTTGGTACAGTATTCTTCCGTGAAAACCGTCCAGGGCAACTAGACCTATGACGCCATAGCCAACTAGCATGCCAGGCTCCAATAACACGGTTTAGCACCAATACTCGGCCACAACAAACCACCAGTGTGTCAACACGCCAAGCAGATCATTCGTGTCCGTGTCTATCATTGTGGGTTAGTCCCGACAGCTTGAGCGAGTCCGTCGTCAACTTATTCAGCGAGTTAGTTAGCTAAAATAGTTAGCATACTAGCTAGCCATTGCTTTCTGCCAACGAAAAACCCCTCTTCCCACGGCACGAACACACAGAGAGAGCCAAGCTAACGTTAACTAGTCACCCATGTCCCGAATTCCCTTGAACAACTCTGGTTACCAGTATGTAAAAATAAAACACAAATGTAGGTTATAACTTACCCCTAGCAGCTACTGTTAGCTAGCCAAGTGCAAAGCTAGCCACTGAATCGACTCAGCCAGTTCGCGTCTGTTCGCTAGGTCGTTCCAGCTATTGTTTAGTAGCTATCCAGGTAGCAACAAGCTAGCTACATTTCGAGTACAGTAGCTACTTACTACCTAACGTTAACGCTTCAAACAATGAGGTTAGAATAACAGCTGAATGGTAGGCAGCTAGCTGGCATAATTACAGGTACTCTTAAGCGTGAAACAACTATCCACAGTTGCTAATAGTTACCAGTAGCTACCCACTAGCTAGTCTAGGTAGTGGGTTAGCTAGCCTCGTGCTTCACCGGGCTCAGCCGAATACAATACTTACAATACTTACATACAATAACCTACGATAACTACAATAACCTACAATGACTACCTACAATACCTGACTACAATCTAAATACATAGTTTAAGCTTTACTCGACACCATATAAGCCATATAAGCTTATATAAGCCATATAAGCTAAGCTTACCTCCCGCCAGAGAGAGACACAACCTCACCCGACGACTGCACCCGAGGATGGTCACGTGTCCAACTTATATCAGTACACTCGTAACAACCCAATCGTTACGAAACTTCTATTCGATAAAATAAGACACACTTAGCAAATAAGCCATTACATTTTTTGCAAACCAAATTCGGCACGCTCTCATTGACCTCCATATAAAAACTCCTCGCTTGGTGAGCTTGAAAAAATACAAACCGTCACCTGCTAGAGAAGACAGATTTTGGTCTTCTTGTCCGAGAGCAAGACATTGGTGTCCGCGACGTGGCTGGTTTTCTCTTTGTAATCCGTGATTGTCTGTAGACCCTGCCACATACTGTATGTCTCGTGTCTGAGCCGTTGAATTGCGACTCCACTTTGTCTCTGTACTGATGTTTTGCTTGTTACGGAGGGAATAACTACACTGTTTCCATTCTACCATATTCCCAGTCACCTTGCCATGGTTAAATGCGGTGGTTCGTGCTTTCAGTTTTGCACGAATGCTGCCATCTATCCACGGTTTCTGGTTTGGGTAGGTTTTAATTGTCACAGTGGGAACAACATCCCCTATACACTTCCTGATGAACTCAGTCACCGTGTCAGTGTATACGTCAATGTTATTCTCAGAGGCTACCCGGAACATATCCCAGTCCACGTGATCAAAACGATCTTGAAGCATGGATTCCGATTGGTCAGACCAGCGTTGAATAGACCTTAGCACGGGTACTTCCTGTTTGAGTTTCTGCCTATAGGAAGGGAGGAGCAAAATGGAGTCGTGATCTGATTTGCCGAAGGGAGGGCGGGGGAGGGCCTTGTAAGCATCCCAGAAGGGGGAGTAGCAGTGGTTGAGCGTTTTAGCAGCGCGAGTACTACAGTCAATGTGTTGATAGAACTTCGGTAGCGTTTTCCTCAGATTTGCTTTGTTAAAATCCCCAGCTACAATAAATGCTGCCTCAGGATTTGTGGTTTCCAGTTTGCACAAAGTCCAGTGTAGTTCTTTGAGGGCCGTCGTGGTATCGCCTTGAGGGGGAATATACATGGCTGTGACTATAACCGAAGAGAATTCTCTTGGGAGGTAATACGGTTGTTATTTGATTGTGAGGTATTCTAGGTCGGGTGAACTAAAGGACTTGAGTTTCTGTACGTTATCACAATCACACCATGAGTAGTTAATCATGAAACATACGCCTTTCTTCTTCCCGGAGAGTTCTTTATTCCTGTCTGCGCGATGTACTGAGAACCCAGCTGGCTGTATGGATGGGGACAGTATATCCAGAGAGAGCCATGATTCCGTGAAACAGAGTATGTTACAGTCCCTGATGTCTCTCTGGAAGGAGATCCTCTTCCTGAGCTCGTCTACTTTATTGTCCAGAGACTGAACATTAGCGAGTAATATACTCTGAAGCGGTGGATGGTGTGCACGCCTCCTGAGTCAGACTAGAAGTCCACTCCGAATACCTCTTCTCCCCCGGCGGCGTCTTGGAGCAGCCTCTGGGATAAGTTCAATTGCCCTGGGGGGTACGAACAAAGGATCCAATTCGGGAAAGTCGTATTCCTGGTCGTAATGCTGGTGAGTTACCACCGCTCTAATATCCAAAAGTTATTTCCGGCTGTATGTAATAACACAAAAAAAACGTTCTAGGCTAATAATGTAAGAAATAATACACAAAAAAACTAAATACTGCAAAGTTGCTTAGGAGCTAGAAGCAGAGCTGCCATGTCTGTCGGCACCATCTTGACTCCACAAAACACAGTCAACTAAAACAAACACATTCTTCAGTGCAAACTGATTATATTTTCCTGTCTACAATGAGAATGGTTTACAACACAGGTGAGGGCCGAGTGTCTGCGGGTTTTCACTCCTCTCTTGTACTTGATTGATGAATTAAGGTCACTAATTAGTAAGGAACTCCCCACACCTGGTTGTCTAGGGTTTAACTGAAAGGAAAAAACTAAAACCTGCAGACACTAGGGCCTCCATGGAATGAGTTTGTCACCCCTGGTTTACAAGGAGGTGCCTAGTAGGCAATTCTCATCACTGCATAGTGTGTAAACATATTCTTAATTCTTAAGTTAAGTACACACTGTATATCAAGATATTTTTTCTCATATTCACCATTTAATATCTTTTAGGGGCAATGTTTCATTTAATTTTCACATGCTTTCATGGTAACGAATGTGACAGGGTTTTGACATGTTTAGGGTATGAAATGGGACACATTTGTTTAAGGGGGCAAGAAAATGTACATGTGGTACTGTATTGGATGGTACAGAGTTTAAGTTCAATTTAACTGTACAGTAGTGTATCAAGGACATGTACTGTAACATAAAGGCCTCTCTCTCCTCCCCTCAGAGTCAGTATGAATGCTGTCTAAAGCGTTGTGGGACCTGACATCAGAGGGATTGTTTGAGTTAACTATGACCTGGCTGTGGAGCTCACGTCCTGTTTTTCCTTCCCCTAACATCCAACAGTCTACCTGTGTGCAGAACTGTGAACTTCAAGATACATCTCTGAGCCAGGAGATTTCTCTTTGAGGAATCCCAGGTTTTTAAGTGAATGAATCAGAAAACAAATCCATCCAGGGGAATAAAAGTTTCTGTGAGTGGGCGCTATTTACAGGTGATTTATTTAATCTTACAGCGTATAATATTGTCCTTATGTCATGGAGGATAATTGACTCGCGCCATTTAGGCCAAGGCTGGATACTTATTTGGTCATTTTGATTACTTGGAAAACAAGTCAATTTGAGCTGAGTGTGCTGATAACTGAAAGCTCTGTCAATGGTATTCACCACTGTATTTGGCTGGTGAATGCTGTCACAGAACTGCACATACTGTACACAAAACCCACATGTATGCACGCACAAGACACAGACCGAGACACACACAAACATGTGCACATACACGCACACACACACACACACACACGCACAAATGCACACACACACAAAAGCTTTCTGGCTCCTCTGCAGTGCTTCCCATCTTAGCTTAGTGTCCAGGCTGCATTGGCACGCATGATTAAATGACCATGTGGGTTGAGCTCCAGCAAGACGATAGGAGATAATGATATTGTAGTACGGGGAGAGAAGAGGAAGAGGAGGAGGAGGAAGAAAAATAAGAATATAAAGAAGTAGAAGAGGAGCGGTAATGTGAGCAGAAATAAATAGGCCAAGGATAATCCCCAACATTAGAGCCCAGCATATGATTAGGGGGAGAGGGAAAACTGCATAACTAACTAAAAACCTATCAAAAAAATTATAGGATATTTGTCTGTCCTTTGTGACCTTTTCCACTTTTTCTGAGAAGCACTGATTTTGGTCTGTTGGTGAACTGCCAAACCTATGAAAACATATTCAGACTAAAAGCTTACTAGGACCCTCTCGTCTTTATCAGTGCTTATATCACTGTTAGAAACTATTCATGCTTATATTATGTGTTAGTTAGGGCGTGCAAATACAGTGCCTTTGGAAAGTATTCAGACCCCTTGACTTTTTCCAAATGTTGTTATTTACATTTACATTTTAGTCATTTAGCAGACGCTCTTATCCAGAGCGACTTACAGGAGCAATTAGGGTTAAGTGCCTTGCTCAAGGGCACATCGACAGATCTTTCACCTAGTCGGCTCGGGGATTAGAACCAGCGACCTTTCAGTTACTGGCACAACGCTCTTAACCACTAAGCTACCTGCCGCCCCTTATGTTACAACCTTATACTAAAATCTATCTACACACAATACCCCATAATGACAAAGCAAAAACAGGTTTTTAGACATTTCTGCTAATTTATTTACATAAGTATTCAGACCCTTTACTCAGTCCTTTGTTGAAGCACCTTTGACAGCATTGATTCTTCTTGGATATGACGCTACAAGCTTGGCACATCTGTATTTGGGGAGTTTCTCCCATTCTTCTCTGCAGATCCTCTCAAGCTCTGTCAGGTTGGATGGGGAGCGTTGCTGGACAGCTATTTTCAGGTCTCTCCAGAGATGTTCAATAGGGTTCAAGTCCGGGCTCTGGCTGGGCCACTCAAGGACATTCAGAGACTTATCCCGAAGCCCCTCCTGTGTTGTCTTGGCTGTGTGCTTAGGGTAGTTATCCTGTTGGAAGGTGAACCGTCGCCCCAGTCTGAGGTCCTGAGCGCTTGGGAGCAGGTTTTCATCAAGGATCTCTCTGTACTTTGCTCTGTTCATCTTTGCCTCGATCCTGACTAGTCTCCCAATCCCTGCCGCTGAAAAACATCCCCACACATGATGCTGCCACCACCATGCTTCACCGTAGGGATGGTGCCAGGTTTCCTCCAGATGTGATGCTTGGCATTCAGGCCAAAGACTTCAATCTTGTTTTCATCTTGTTCTAAATTTCTTCAATTTAAGAATGATGGAGGCCACTGTGTTCTTGGGGACCTTCAATGGTGCAGACATTTTTTGGGACCCTTCCCCAGATCTGTGCCTCGACACAATCGTGTCTCGGAGTTCTACGGACAATTCCTTCGACCTCATGGCTTGGTTTTTGCTCTGACATGCACTGTCAACTGTGGGACCTAATATCAAATCAAATGAAAATCAAATCAAACTTTATTTTAGTTGTCACACGCACCTTACAGTGAAATGCTTACTTACAAGCCCTTAACCAACAATGCAGTTTTAAGAAAGAATACCCCCCCCCCAAAAAAATCACAAAAAAATACCATATAAAGTGACTATGCATAGATAATAAACAGAGTAGCAAGCAGCTTAAAAGAGTGGTGGGGGGCAATGCTAATAGTCTGGGTAGCCATTTGATTAGATGTTCAGGAGTCTTATGGCTAGGGGGTAGAAGCTGTTTAGAAGCTTCTTGGACCTAGACTTGGCGCTCCGGTACCGCTTGCCATGCGGTAGCAGAGAGAACAGTCTATGACTAGGGTGGCTGGAGTCTTTGACAATCTTTAGGGCCTTCCTCTGACACCGCCTGGTATAGAGGTCCTGGATGGCAGGAAGCTTGGCCCCAGTGATGTACTGGGCCGTACGCACTACCCTCTGTAGTGCCTTGCCATCGGAGACCGAGCAGTTGCCATACCAGGCAGTGATGCAACCAGTCAGGATGCTCTCGATGGTGCAGCTGTATAACCTTTTGAGGATCTGAGGACCCATGCCAAATCTTTTCAGTCTCCTGAGGGGGAATAGGTTTTGTCGTGCCCTCTTCACGACTGTCTTGGTGTGCTTGGACCATGTTAGTTTGTTGGTGATGTGGACACAAAGGAACTTGAAGCTCTCAACCTGCTCCACTACAGCCCCGTCAATGAGAATGGGGGCGTGCTCGGTCCTCTTCTTTTTCCTGTAGTCCACAATCATCTCCTTTGTCTTGATCACGTTGAGGGAGAGGTTGTCGTCCTGGCACCACACGGCCAGGTCTCTGACCTCCTCCATATAAGCTGTCTCGTAGTTGTCGGCTAACACTGTTGTGTCATCGGCAAACTTAATGATGGTGTTGGAGTCGTGCCTGGCCATGCAGTCATGAGTGAACAGGGAGTACAGGACGCTGAGCTGTAGTCAATGAATAGGATTCTCACATAGGTGTTCCTTTTGTCCAGCAGTGAAAGGGCAGTGTGGAGCGCAATAGAGATTGCATCATCTGTGGATCTTTTGGGGCGATATGCAAATTGGAGTGGGTCTAGGGTTTCTGGGATAATGGTGTTGATGTGAGCCATGACCAGCCTTTCAAAGCACTTTATGGCTACAGACGTGAGTGCTACGGGTCGGTAGTCATTTAGGCAGGTTACCTTAGTGTTCTTGGGCACAGGGACTATGGTGGTCTGCTTGAAACATGTTGGTATTACAGACTCAGACAGGGAGAGGTTGAAGATGTCAGTGAAGACACTTGCCAGTTGGTCAGTGCATGCTTGGAGTACAGGTCCTGGTAATCCGTCTGGCCCTGCGGCCTTGTGAATGTTGACCTGTTTATGTAAGGTTCTGTATTTATTTTCTTAGTCAACCTTGTGTTCTTGAACATAGCCCTGTTTCTTTGTGTTCTTGAACGTAGCACTGTCTTTCATTTTTGTTCATTGATTTCACCTGTGTTTGTTACTCACCTGGTCTCATTAGCTCCTTATTTAGTTCAATTCATTCTGTTTGTGCCTTGTGAGGAATTGTTCGTTTTGACTCTACTAAGCCTTTTCCTAGCTCGTTTGTGAGAACCAGTTATAGCCTTCAGTCCTAGTTTTTGATTCTCCTGCCTGTTTGCCTACCTGTGTATGACCATTGCCTGCCTGTGACCTCGATTCCTGCCTTTTGCGAAGGCGAAATAAACACTCTGCGCGTGAATCTACACCTTTTTCTCCCTGAGTATTCATTACAGTTTAAAGGTCTTACTCACATCGGCTACGGAGAGCGTGATCACGCAGTCATCCGGAACAGCTGATGCTCTCATGCATGTTTCAGTGTTACTCAGTAGTCCTCTGTAGCTCAGCTGGTAGAGCACGGCACTTGTAACGCCAGGGTAGTGGATTCGATCCCCGGGACCACCCATACACAAAAATGTATGCACGCATGACTGTAAGTCGCTTTGGATAAAAGCGTCTGCTAAATGGCATGTTATTATTATTATTACTTGCCTCGGAGCGAGCATAGAAGTAATTTAGCTCATCTGGTAGGCTCGTGTCACTGGGCAGCTCGCGGCTGTGCTTCCCTTAGTAGTCTGTAATAGCTTGCAAGTCCTGCCACATCCAACGAGCGTCGGAGCCGGTGTAGTATGATTCGATCTTAGTCCTGTATTGACGCTTTGCCTGTTTGATGGTTCGTCTGAGGGCGTAGTGGGATTTCTTATAAGCTTCCGGGTTAGAGTCCCGCTCCTTGAAAGCGGCAGCTCTACCCTTTAGCGGTGCGGATGTTGCCTGTAATCCATGGCTTCTGGATGGGGTATGTACGTACAGTCACTGTGGGGACGACGTCATCGATGCACTTATTGATGAAGCCAGTGACTGATGTGGTGTACTCCTCAATGCCATCGGAAGAATCCCGGAACATATTCCAGTCTGTGCTAGCAAAACAGTCCTGTAGCTTAGCATCTGCTTCATCTGACCACTTTTTTATTTAAGTCACTGGTGCTTCCTGATTTAGTATTTGCTTGTAAGCAGGAATCAGGAGGATAGAATTATGGTCTAGAGTAAAGGTGGTCTAGAGTTTTTTTCCCTCTGGTTGCACATTTAACGTGCTGGTAGAAATGAGGTAAAACGGATTTAAGTTTCCCTGCATTAAAGTCCCCGGCCACTTGAGATTGCATAGAATACTAGGAGCGCCGCATCTGGATGAGCGTTTTCCTGTTTGCTTATGGCTGTATACAGTTCATTGAGTGCGGTCTTAGTGCCAGCATCTGTTTGTGGTGGTAAATAGACAGCTACGAAAAATATAGATGAAAACTCTCATTGGTAGATAGTGTGGTCGACAGCTTATCATGAGATACTCTACCTCAGGTGAGCAAAACCTTGAGACTTCCTTACATATCATGCACCAGCTGTTGTTTACAAATATACATAGACCGCCACCCCTTGTCTTACCAGAGGCTGCTGTTCTATGCTGCCGTTACAGTGTATAACCCGCCAGCTGTATGTTATTCATGTCATCGTTCAGCCACGACTCGGTGAAACATAAGATATTACAGTTTTTAATGTCCAGTTGGTAGGATATTCATGCCTGTAGTTCGTCCATTGTATTATCAAGCGATTGTAAGTTGGCCAATAGTATCGATTAGCCACTTGTCGCCTGTTCCTTACCAAGCACCCCGATCTCCTTCCACGATATCTCCTTTTCTTTCTACTGCGAATGACGGGGATGAGGGCCCTGCTGGGTGTCTGGAGCAAATCCCTCTCGTCCGACTCATAAAATAAAAATTATTAGTCCAGTTCAAGGTGATTAATCGCTGTTCTGATGTCCAGAAGCTCTTTTCGATCATAAGAGACGGTAGCAGCAACATTATGTATAAAATAAGTTAAAAACAATGTGAAAAAACACACAAAATAGCATGTTTGGTTAAGAGTCCATAAAACGGCAGCCATCCCCTCCTGGCGCCATTACTCACCAGCGCCGGGTGTGTGCCTTTCCAAATTATGTCCAATCAATTGAATTTACCATAGGTGGACTCCAATCAAGTTGTAGAAACATCTCAAGGATGATCAATGGAAACAGGATGTATCTGAGCTCAATTTCGAGTCTCATAGCAAAGGGTCTGAATACTTATGTAAATAAGGTATTTCTGTTTTTTATTTTTAGTACATTTGCAAAAATTTGTAAAAAACAGTTTTCACTTAATCATTATGGGGTATTGTGTATAGATTGCTGATGATTTTTATTTATTTAATCCATTTTAGAATAAGGCTGTAACGTAACAAAATGTGGAAAAAGTCAAGGGGTCTGAATACTTTCTGAAGGCACTGTATATGCATATATGATGTTTCTGTGTGCATCTTGAGAGTGCGTGTAAATGTGTATGTGTGTGCGTGTGTCTTGAGAGTGTGTCTGTGTGCTTGTGCATATGTCTTTGTTGTGCTGTGAATGCGGAGCAACAAGCCGGCAGCAAAACCCAACAGGAGAAAAGCCAAAACCCAGCTATCTTGAAGGACTGCGGTATGAAATGATTTGCATAAGCCTCCTTTCATCTGAAAGCTGGGGAGAAGTTTACGAACCCCTTTATATATTTACTATTTTGCTGTGCCAAAGACCTCTTTTTGCTAGAATACAATTGTTTCCTAGCTAAATGATTAAACCGTTTTCTGTGGCACACTAACTGAAGCAAAGTGAGTCACACTGTGGCTCCTGGGGCTGATTTATATGAAATTCCCAGCATCTCACATTCCTGCTCACTTAGATCAAATGAGGAGTCCAGGACCATTTGTCATTGTGGCTGGCCAATGAAACGGCAAAGCACCTTAACCAGTCTGCTGGACCTGCTCATTAGATTCACCCCTACGCTATCGACACGCACACACACAGGCACACGCATACTTCAAAATCTTCCCAAGAAATGTCTAGCTCTACTCCACAAAGCATGTTATAGTTTTTGGCACATAAAAACCACTGACAATTCTTGATGAGGAAGTGCCTGTGTTATCCTTTGCACTTTCTTGTGCGAATGTGCATCAATGTGGCTGTACATGCCTTGCCGAACATGCACCTTGAGGTGGTTCAGCGCGTGTTTATATGTGTGTGTGTGTGTGTGTGTGTGATAGAGGGAAAAGAGTGTGAATGTGTGTGTGTGTGTGAATTTCAAACTCTCCTTTATTGGGTCAATACCCTACAGTACATGAACATTCAATCCTCAGAAATTATGCACCCCAATGCTCATGTGTACCAACTTGAAAAGAAAAAACTGAAGTTTGAGAGTGTTTAAAAGGACAACTCCGCAACCCCCTCTGAGTCAACAGAGCACAACGCCCCCTGAAGGCCCCATGTATGGATGAAAAGCCTAAGAGAAAGTGCTCCTAGGCGTGGCCAGTCGTGCAGACCCTATGGACCAGGTCCCCAGGCTGAGCTATGACGTTGTAGATGTGTAGCTAGGTGTACCGTTTGCTGTAGGGGTTCCCACAGACTCTCAGCTCTAAACCAATAACTCTCCTCCTTTAATGCTCACGGCTACACTCCATCTCCCACCCACCCAAAACCCTTTTAGGTGATTGTGACAGAGGCCGTACTGGCCCGGTGGTTTCATATCAATACAGGACCTCTCAGAGCTGACATTAATGTGATGAGTGTATCCAAGCCCTGTGTGTGCCTCCCTTCTGATGATGACATGGGGGTCCTGATGCTGACGATCCCTGTCAGCCTCTTCCTGCCTGCCACCAAGCAGCGCTGCTTGGGTTCCAGTCTGAGGAGGAGGAGGTGGACTACATACAGACCTTATTAGGCTGATTACCGCCAAGAAAACACCATGCCAGTCTCACCGTGTTAGCTCGCAGGTGGACATGAGCTGTCAATGCAGCCAAACATACTGAGAACGGCTCATAATAATGGCCGGAACGGAGCAAATGGAATAGCATCAAACACCTGGAAACCATGTGTTTGATGTATTTGATACCATTCCACTGATTCTGCTCCAGTCATTACCACGAGCCCGTTCTCCCCAATTAAGGTGCCACCAACCTCCTGTGGTACGGCTGCACTGACTACAACAAATGTTGAGAGGAGACAAAGTGTGGCGAAGGAGACGAGACTGAATCCGTCCCACTTTACTGGGTTTGTTAAGCTGGCCAAGATGGCCTGATGTGGTGGGAAGGGCTGGAGGCAGAGGGAAGAGCCATAGCACAATGCCCCACCACCACCCTAATGCAGCACCCTACTGCCCACTCTGCTGTGGGGCAGCTCCATTTCAAAGGACAGCATTGTAATGCACAGGGTAGCCTCTCATGTATTGTATATGCATACACTCACAGTGAGTCCCGTGCTAGCCTATATGGCCCTGCTAGAATTCAGTTTGTACAGATTCTCACTTTATAAGCCTCATCGATCTCTGTCAACTCAGGCCATTTTATGTCCATTAAATAAGGCGTAAAAATGTACCAACTCAATTTCAACCAGATTGGTGCCCGACATTTATTTAATTTATTCATCTGGAAAGGAGGGGGGAAAAAAGTCTCAAAAAAGATATCAATATCCATTTGTAAACCCGAGGAAAGCAAGTGAGAGATAGGCTCATGTGAACAGAGACAAATCTACAGGCTAGATTCAGAAATTACAATGTTTACAGCAGCAGATTAAGCTACTCATCAGTCCAAACATTACACAATGACATCACGCCAGTGTCTCAGTCAGTGGTTATAGTCTACACTCTTAGAATAAAAGGTGCTATCTAGAACCTAAAAGGGTTCTTCAGCTGTCCCCATAGGAGAACCCTTTGAAGAACCCTATTTGGTTCCAGGTATAACCCTTTTGGGTTCCATGTAGAACCCTCTGTGGAAAGGGTTCTACACGGAACCCAGAATGGTTATACCTGGAACCAAAAAGGGTTCTACCTGGAGCCAAAAAGGGTTCTCCTATGAGGACAGCTGAAGAACCCTTTTGGAACCCTTTTTTCTAAGAGTGTACATTATGAAAACCTTTAGTGCACATTTTTGTTTTTCCCTTAGCACTACACACCTGATTAAAACAATCAAAGCTAGATGGTGAGTTGATCATTTCAATCAGCTGTGTAGTGCTAGGGCAAAAACAAAAATGGTTCCCCAGGACCAGGATTAATAAACACTGCTTTAAAGAATTTTACTTTATTTCCTTACTCGACTATCTTGCTGTAATGTTTCTGCTGTGAACTGCAGGCAATATGAGTTTACTCATAAATCATGTTTGCATGAACTGAATCTGCAACAAGAGGGCAGACAATATGTATGCAATAAATATTGAATAAGGTGGGGGAAAACACAAAGAAATATGGGCAGAGTGGACAACTGGGATTGTAGTGGAAATTAATATAGGCTGTATGCTATGCATCACTTTTATCTGTTAAAAATAGGTGCTTTTGAGGAAAGAACATATGTAGAAGGTATTGTTATGCAAGTCCCCAAACATTCAAAAGTAATGATGGTTGCAAATAATGTTTTCACCAGTGAAGGGAGAAATTAAAAAAATCTGAATAAAATACCAAATGCAAGCAAGCACTTCACTAACGATCAAATAATGCAAGGGAAATACTAGCTATATATCAACTTGTGACACCGTACCAGCAAGGAACTAGAGGAAAATAGAATAACATTTAATTTGAACCCACTGTCATAATACCTACATAACCCTGCCATATAGGACTGACGTACAAAAAAGTCCCCAAAAATGTATGCACTCACTAGTGTATTTGTATTTATTATGGATCCCCATTAGCTGCTGCCAAGTGTGTGCCCTCAGGCCCATACTCTACTACCACATATCTACAACAGTGTAAGTTGCTCTGGATAAGAGCGTCTGCTAAATGACTAAATGTAAATGTAAAAACAGATGTCATATTAGGAATCATAAAACTGATGTCAGCTCAATACTGTATGACAATGGCCTGAGATTGTGAAGTGACAATGCTCTGTCATTTGTCATAAGCTAACATCAGCTGTTATGACTCTGTTATGTCAGTCCAATGGTAGGGTTATACTCTGTAAAGCATTACAATAGAGCAGGGCTCTCCAACCCTGTTCCTGCTTACCTACCGTCCGGTAGGTTTTCGCTCCAACCCTAATCTAGCGCACCGGATTCTAATAATTAGCTGGTTGATAAAATGAATCAGGTTAGTTACAACTGGGGTTGGAGTGAAAACCTACAGGAGGGTAGCTCTCTAGGAACAGGGTTGAAGAACGCTGCAATAGAGAGTTCATATGGAGCCCAACTGAAAATAGCATTCTTACAATTGTATGATCAAGGTCAAGTTAAGCTTGACCTCAACATACAATCAAATTGACAGCATTTGCCTAACATCGGATGTAGTGATCATAATATAATAACCATATCTAGATAAAACTAAGTTCCAAAGACTGGACCTACAATTGTGTATAAGCGATCATAGAAGAGGTTTTGCAATGTTTCCTATGTCAAAGATGTGAAAATTATTTGTTGGTCTGATGTGTGCAATGAGGAACAACTTGACACCACACTTGAATCATTTATGAAATTGCTTCTTCCGGTTACTGATAGGCATGTGCCCATCAAGAAACTGACTGTTAGAACTGCCAAATCCCCATGGATAGATGATTAATTGAAAAACTGTATGGCTGAGAGGGATGAGGCAAAGGGAATAGCAAATAAGTCTGACAACACAGCAGATTGGCAAACATACAGTAAATTGAGAAATCACATAACCAAACGAAACAAACAGAAGAAGAAAATATACTATGAAACAAAGATAAATGTTTTAAAGAATGATAGCAAAAGCTCAAAGTCCAATTTTGCTTAAAATGAAATTCTAGGCAAAAAAGCAAACTCAGCTCCATCCTTCAATGAGGCAGATGGCTTGTTCATAACAAAACCATTTGATATTGCCAACCCCTTCAAAAATGTTTTTGTTGACAAGATTAGCAAACTTATGCATGACATGCAAAGAAAAAACGCTGAGCCTTCATATGCTTGCACAACGGACCAAATAATGAAAGACAATCACTGTTTTGAAATCCACAAAGTTGGTGTGGAAGAGGTGAAAGAATTGTTGCTATCTATAAATAAGGACAAGCCACCTGGTACTGACAACCTGGATGGTAAATTGCTGAAGTTGGCAACGGAATACATTGCGACTCCTGTTTGTCACATCTTCAATTTAAGCCTAGAAGACAGTGTGTGCCCTCAGGCCTGGAGGGAGGCAACGGTCATTCCGCAGCCCAAGAAAAGCAGCTTTTAATGGTTCAAGCAGCCGACCAATCAGCCAGTTACCGGTGCTTAGTAAACTTTTGGAAAGAATCGTGTTTGACCAAATACAATGTTGTTTTACAGAAAACAAATTAAGAACAGACTTTGAGCATGCTTATAGGGAAGAACTGAAACAAATGACTGATGATTGGCTGAAGGAAATTCATAATAAGAAGATTGTGGGAGCTGTTTTGTTATCATTGATCATAAACTATTGTTGAAAAAACGTAGGTGTTATGGATTTACATCCTCTGCCTTATCATGGCTTGAGAGTTACATTTCTAATAGAACACAGGGTTTTCTTTAATGGAATCCTCTCTAATGCAAATTCGGTTAAGTGTGGTGTACCGCAGGGCAGCCGTCTTGGGCCATTATTGTTTTCTGTTTTTACTAATGACCTTCCACTGACCTTGAATAAAGCCTGTGTGTCTATGTAAGGTGATCACTCAACTTTATACACGTCAGCTAGGACAATAAAATAAATAACTGACACCCTTAACATAGAGCTCCAGACAGTTTTAGAATGGGTTACTAGCAATTAGCTGGTGCTAAAATTATCTCAAAAACTAAAAACATAGTTTTGGGGTAAAATCACTCACGCAATCCTAAACCTCATCCAGATCGATTACTGAATAATGTGGCGATTGAGCAAGTTGAGGAGACTAAACTGCTGGGTGTAGCCCTAGGTAGCAAGCTGTCATTGTCCAAACATATAGACTCAATGGTTGCTCAATTGAGAAGAGGTCTGTCCATGATAAGGCATTGCTCTGCTTTCTTGACATCTAAATCAACAAGGTAGGTCCTACAGGCCCTAGTTTTGTTGCACCTGGACTACTGCCCAGTTGTGTGGTCATGTGCGGCAAAGAAGGAAATAGGAAAATTGCCGTTGGTCCAGAACAGAGCAGCACGTATTGCACTTAGATGTACATGGAGGGCGAATGTCAGTGGCTCAAAGTTGAGGAGAGATTGACTGCATCACTATTGGTCTTTGTGCGAGGTGTTGATGGGTTAAAGGTATCGAACTGTCTGTTCAAGCAGTTGGCATACAGTTCGGACACTCATTGGTACCACACAAGACATGTAGCCAGAGGTTTCTTTACAGTCCCCAGGTCCAGTACAGAGGCTGGGAAACGCACAGCATTAAATAGAGCCATGACTACATGGAATTCTCTGCCACCCCAGGTAACACAAGCTAGCAATAAAAACAGATTAAAAAAACTGATAAAAGCATTGCCACAGGAAGAAGGGGTGCTGAGGGTGCTGCAGCACCCCCTGAAAAATCAGATTTTTTGTTGTTGTATTATTTATAGTTCTGTATTAGCGGACCGATATAGCCATCTGTAGCGCGGGCTTTTGTGTTTCTTCCATTTACGAATAATCGCACCAACTGTTGTCACCTTCTCACCAAGCTGCTTGGCGATGGTCTTGTAGCCCATTCCAGCCTTGTGTAGGTCTACAATCCTGTCCCTGACATCCTTGGAGAGCTCTTTGGTCTTGGCCATGGTGAAGAGTTTGGAATCTGATTGATTGATTGTTTCTGTGGACAGGTGTCTTTTATACAGGTAACAAACTGAGATTAGGAGCACTCCCTTTAAGAGTGTGCTCCTAATCTCAGCTTGTTACCTGTATAAAAGACACCTGGGAGCCAGAAATCTTTCTGATTGAGAGGGGGTCAAATACTTATTTCCCTCATTCAAATGTAAATCAATTTATAACATTTTTGACATGCGTTTTTCTCTTTTTTGTTGTTGTTATTCTGTCTCTCACTGTTCAAATAAACCTACCATTAAAATTATAGACTGATCATATCTTTGTTAGTGGGCAAACGTACAAAATCAGCAGGGGATCAAATCCTTTTTTCCCTCACTACCTCAATTACCTCGTACCCCTGCACATCAACTCTGTACTGCTACCCCGTGTATATAGCCAAGTTATCGTTACTCGTGTATTTATTCCTTGTGTTTTTTATTTCTATAATTGTTATATTTTTCTCTCTGCATTGTTGGGAAGGGCCCGTAAATAAGCATTTCACTGTTAGTCTATACGTGTTGTTTACGAAGCATATGACAAATACAATTTGATTTGATCCGATTTTTTGACAGACACTATGGCTGACATATGCCTCCTCTCTAATCATGGTGCGCAAAACGCATAAATCAATATTTTACCTTGACTCCTTTTCAGCAAGTAAAATAAATTAATGATGAACTTTGAGCGAGATATTAACATTCATAATTTAATGATGGTGTATGTCGACAAGCCAATCAGCACTTTGTTTTAGAACCAGCACTGTCTCTCATAAACCACATTTCATCCACAGTTTTTATGCAAGAAAGTCATACCATATTAAAAAATTCACGACAGCTGTGATGGAAACAGGAGGTTTCGGTACAATTTTATATATGCCGACAGACAATTTTTCCGTTCAACGTGGTGGGATATTTTTGTGTCGGTAAAATTCATTATGCGAGAAATGGTGGTGGTTTAATAACCATCATATCGAAGTAAACTTGGAGTCATGCGAGGATAAGGTGTGTGGTCCTCCCACTACGACTCTGGAAAGCATGCAGTTTATAAATAAATGATGATGAACTTCACAGGGTGGTGAAAGTGCACAGTGTAGTATCTGAACAGTTTATAATTTTGGCTGACGTTTGCAAATGGTTTGTTAGATTAACTTTACTCTGCTTTGCTGGAACATCTGGAAAGCATTACTATAGGGGCCCCCTGAAATAGAGGACACTTGGATATGTGGAGGCCAGGGATTGGTCTATTCAAAACACCTATCTTATGTTACATAGGATATATACCAGGTTTGGAACAAAGGACGGGGAGAATAATCATATTTGAGATTGGGTTAGTTGTTCTCCAGATTCTGCAGAAATCTGTAAATTGATGCTGAAATCTTTTGATATAATAAACCTTTATAATCAAAGTACAGTGTCAGCGGATTCCTTGTCAACACAGCATATCAGCATCGTTGTTCGGCCACCACAACAGTGATCTTGATGCTCCTTTCCAATGAATATCGATGGTCTTTTTCTGGTGACATAATGATCGATGCTTAACTGCCGTTTGACAAATAAACATATTATCGCTCTTATCCATAATAATCTCATCATGTAGACTAGACTACCCGCACAGCCTACCCGCACTGTATCTGCGAGCTGTTGGCTAGAGCGCACGTGCCAAGACCAGAGTAGGCACATTTGCTATTTAATCTAACAGCTTTTGTGACAAAACTATCGGTAGAGTTGAAAATGCCATGGAAACACATTGAAGTTTATATTTTTATTCAGTACGTGAAAACTTAAAGGGGAATTTCACCCTGGGGGAATCTGGGCTTGTTTTCATCATGTCCGATGCAATTATAGGTCAGTGAGATGTGTTTCACACATAATTGCCCAGGAGGAAGGCAGGTCTGATACACCCTAGCTTCCAGCATATTGTGTGTTGCTGGCTAACATACTACTGTGTTACAGTAGGGGAAATAAAATGATTTTTCTGTTTGCTAACTTATATAGATAGCTAGCTAGCTAAGTTACCTAAACAACTACAGGTAGCCATATCTATTACTAAAAATAGAAGAGGTTTTACAATCAGAGATCTATTGTATATTGATTGTAAAACCTCTTCACTTTTAAGTCGTAGTAATGGCTACTTAACAGCAAGCTACAACATTACAACCAGCCACCTAAAGCTAGGTTTACCAGCAAACTTTAGCACATGACTGGAGTTGGCTAGCTAGTTAGCCTGGCACCTGCTAACTTAGGACTCCAGATAACCTGAGTTTTACACAGAGAAGCTAAAAAGAGAAAAGGGGTAGACTAAATATGTGACATGGTCTGGAAGGTACCCAATTCATGTTTATGCCATGCTTACTGTAAATTGAGCTATCTTAGCAGTCAGCTTGTAAAAATTTTTGCCAACTTACCTTCACCTTGTGTAGAGCTAGGGGTTGGAAGCACATACTGGTGGAATCAGATTCTGTACCACAAAACACATAGCAATACACAATTTATCCACCCCACTAATTGTATTGATCTCTATTAGACTGGCTAGCTTAGCACACCTAACATGGCCATTTCAATAGTCAGCTTGCTGTTAGCTAGCGTCACTAAATTGGTAGCAAGATTGCTAGCCAGCTGAGAAACAACTAACCAACCATAGACTACTTATACACATTCATCATTGCTACCAACACACAAACAGAGCGTGAGTTAGCTATATCGACAATCCTGTTTTTAGTAACGGAGTGTTTTCCAGACAATCGTGGAATAGATGGCACCCAGATTGAGCTACTCTTATTTGCTAACGTTAGCTAGCTTATGTTAGCTAACGTTAGTCAAAGACAGAACGAACTAACAAACATGTTTACTCTGCTGAAGGTATCAGTCTAGCAGTGACTAACTTGGCAAATGCAAAATTGATTGGCAGTGTGTGTCCAAAAGATAGCTATCTATATGATTTAGCTGATGGCTTTCAGAGTTCAATACAATCCTATAACGTTAGCTAGCTAGCTAGCTAATTTACCTAGTCCAGCTAGGCTAGCATGCTAGCTAACGTTACGTTATCTCTAATCGGGAATCTTCCATATTTGTTGTGAAGGGGAAAAAAACGATGGTTTCACATCACTTCTCAGCTGTTGTCAAAATGGATTCCCCATCTGTTCAGCCTGAAAAAATCCCTCTGATAATCTTTACTCAACGTAAGCATCATTCTTGATAGCCGCAAGCCACTGGCAGCATCAGGGTAAATCTCTGGTAGGTAGAAAGGTGAAAAATAACTCATTTTCGCACTTGTTTGTAATTAGCACAGCCAGACTAAAAACACCACACTGGCATGATGACAAACGTTAATTAAAAACAAACGTAAAAAAATGAAGTTCTGAGATTACTGTGTGTTGGTCATTCGAAGTAAACAATTATCCAAGTTTGTGGGCACGCCCCATCTACCTAGAAGGCGGTATCTGCATTCGCTATGAATGCTGGACTTTGTGGTTCACTATGAGCAGCTGAATACACAGGAAGTAGAAACTTCCCGATTCTACCAGTGAAATGAAAATGCACTTGTTCTAGCTTGTGGTTTGGATAATTTTTATGTTTATGACAAAAACCTAATGTTGTTAATGTAGTAATGGCTATATGATGTGGAAGAGCCAGGGTGAAATTTATTTTTAAGTGAAAAAGTCATCACACACTGATTTTTATCTGCAACAAGTCCATTTGGTGGAAACACACCACTGGTGGGAAAATGTGCATATTATTCGCATGAAAATCTGTCGGCAATTGGATGGAAACCTAGCTATAGAGAACAATGATTTATGCTCCAGCACACCACGATGGACTTCACTGTGGATGATGGCGACGGATGAATGGCACGACAATGGGCCTCAAGATCTCGTAACGGTATCTCTGTGCATTCAAATTGCCATTGATAAAATGCAACTGTGTTTGTTGTCCCTAGCTTATGCCTGCCCATACCATAACCCAACTGCTAACATGGGGCAATCTGTTCACAATGTTCACATCAGCAAACCACTCGCCTACACGACGCCATACACGCTGTCTGCCATCTGCCCAGTACAGTTGAAACCAGGATTCATCCATGAAGAGCACACTTCTCCAGCGTACCAGTGGCCATCGAAGGTGAGCATTTGCCCACTGATGCCGAACTGCAGTCAGGTCAAGACCCTGGTGAGGATGATAAACACGCAGATGAGCTTCCCTGAGATGGTTTCTGACAGTTTGTGCAGAAATTATTCGGTTGTGCATACTCACGGTTTCCTCAGCTATCCGGGTGGCTGGTCTCAGATGATCCTGCAGGTGAAGAAGCCGGATGTGGAGGTCCTAGGCTGGCGTGGTTACATGTGGTCTGCGGTTGTGAGGTCGGTTGGACGTACTGTCAAATTCTCTATAACAACGTTGGAAGCGGCTTATGGTAGAGATATTAACATTCAATACTCTGGCAACAGCTCTGGTGGACCTTCCTGCAGTCAGCATGCCAATTGCACGCTCCCTCAAAACATGAGACATCTGTGGCATTGTGTTGTGTGGCAAAACTGCATATTTTAGAGTGGCCTTTTATTGTCCCCAGCACAAGGTGCACCTGTGTAAAGATTATGCTGTTTAATCAACTTCTTGATATGCCACACCTGTCAGATGGATGGATTGGTTTGGCAAAGTAGAAATGCTCACTAACAGGGATGTAAAAACATTTGTGCACAAAATGTGAGTGACAAATAAGCTTTTTGTGCATATGGAAAGTTTCTGGGATCTTTTATTTCCGCTCATGAAACATGGGATCAATTATTTACATGTCGCATTTATATTTTTGTTCAGTATACCTATTGAAAGCCAATTCTACCTGCTGTCCTAGATAGCTTTTCAGCTGTCCTTAGATTATGCTGAGAAACAAGACCAAACACATAGATTCTACTGATTAAGCCTTTCAAATCAATGTCCTAGTAGGAGGATAAATGTTTATTTTTGGAAGCATGCATCTCTTTCCTGCCAATGACACTCTCTTTGATTTGCACTGGTAGTGATCTTCAAAAAAAGAATGTTTGCTAAATAGTATGAGAGAGAAATAGCACATATTGGGTGAACTTCAGCACAATCAGACTACTGAACCAAATGCAATGCCAGGTACAGTACATTTCAGAAATAGTTGATGGGTTTCAAGGGTTTGTAGTATAATAATGACTGGATTACTTTAAATACACACTGGATGCATATACTGTAGATATATCAACACAATAGTGCTCTGTCAAGTTACAATACAAGTATTTGGCTAATTAGCTAGATAGGTAAACTAATTTACTCACATTTGAACCCAGATACACTTATTCACTCTTCAAGTGTGAAGAAATTACATTTTAACTAAGTAATTACTCATGGAATATTCTCAGAGGACTATACGCCTCCCTGCTGTAACCCTCAGAATACAGTGACCCGCTTGCTGCCTCACTGTCACATCTGCTCCTGCAACGCCCTCTACTGCTCATCCTGTGTCTCCTTGACCTGCCGCCACTCCCCCGTACTCTCTCCCTCTCCCTCTCTCTCTCTCTCTCTCTCTCTGTGTGTGATTGTGTGGGTGGAGACAGGTGTGCTGGAGTCAGAGCAGATCCCCACCAGCTGCAACATGTTCCATAATCAAGACCTCTACAAATACTCAGTCCTGCCACTTCCACACTGCCAGATCGTAACCTCTGCTCAGTCAGTCTACGGTTCTAGCCGTTTGTTACTATTCAGATCCTGTTTTCCTTGCCTGACGCTGCTTTCTTCTCCGCTACAGTTCTGCCCGCTCCGACTCTGGTCCCTGTCTCCAGTCCTACGTCTCGTCATCCTGCTACTCTGTCCTGGATTCCCCACTCTACTACTCCCTTGGATTCCCCTCCAGACCTGCTCACCTGTCTCAACCCCCCTCGCTCCAGCCTCAGCCTCCGCACCTGGTTTCCAGCAGTTTCCCCTGACCTGCACTCCATCTTCCCCCTGTGTTTCAATAAATACCTTGGTTACTTCATCCCAGTCTCCACGTCTGAGTCTGCTCTTGGGTTCCCCTGTTCCACTCCGCGTAACAGTACAATCTGGCCGTGTAGAGATGAACCCAGCAGACACTGCTACTCTCCACCAAACCCTCGTCCGCCAAGGCGCCCTGCTCGAGCAACATGACCAAGCCCTGAAGACCCTTCTGGAGCACATCAAGGAATTTTCACAGAGCCTGTCTGACCTACAGGGCCGACCCTTCGCCCAGAGCTCACAACCAGTTCCAAGTCCTTCTCCCCCGCTCTGGGAGCCGTTTGTTTCCGACTCCCGAGCGTTACGATGGCAACTTCGGAGCTTGCAGAGCCTTTTTGGTACAATGTTCACTAGTATTTGAGCAACAGCCCTACTCTTATGCTAGCGAACGGGCCAAGATTTCCTTTCTGATTGGCTGCCTCCGTGGAGCAGTGCAGTGTGGGAGAGACAGTCCCCCATCTGCTTCTCCTACTCCAGATTCCCGGAGGAGATGAAGAAATTCTTCAACCACCCGGTCTGCGGTAAGGATGCCACTAAACGACTCCTGTCCCTCCGTCATAGTGTTGCTGAGATGACATGTGAGTTCCGCACCCTCGCCGCTGAGAGCAGCTGGAATGAGGAGAACCTTCAGGGAGCATTCCGGAACGCACTCACTGAGACCCTCAAGGACGAGTTGGTGTCCAGGGATGAGCCTGATGGACTTGATGAACTCATCTCTCTCACTATCCGCATCGACAACCGTCTCCGTGAGCGTCGGAGGGAGAGGGTAGGTAGGGTTGCATGTCCCATAACATCTGCTTCAGTGCCTTGTCCTCCTTCTCCAACTGCATCCCATCCTCAGGCTCGTCCAGATCCTGAACCCATGCAGCTCGGCCGGGCCTGTCTCTCTCCAGAGGAGTGGCAACGACGAATCGGCGCTAGGAGCTGCCTATACTGTGGCCAGGTTGGTCACATTGTCTCCACTTGTTCTCTGCGTCCAGCAAAAGAGGGGGCTCGGCAGCAGTGGAGGATATACTGTTGAGCCAAATCGCCTGCCCATCTTCCCCCAGACCCCTGCTTGAAGGCAACCTTGTGTGGCAGAGCCAGGCTTTTCCTCTGTCTGCTCTCATCGATTCGGGCACCGACGAGAGCTTCCTGGACCGAGGTGTCGTTACACAGTTGGGCCTGGACACTGTCCCACTCGATTCACCCCTCGATGCCAACGCTCTCAATGGACAGCTTCTCACCCGTGTCTGTGAGAGAACCGTCCCTGTAATTCTGCGTCTCTCTGGAAATCACCAGGAAAAGATCAGTTTCCACATAATCGACTGTCCTTACTCTCCCCTGGTTCTTGGCCATCCATGGTTAAAGCTACACAACCCACAGATTGACTGGACCGCCGGAAAGGTAATCACTTGGAGTTCATTTTGTCACTCTAATTGTTTACATTCTGTCCTTCCCCCTGCCTTGTCTGTGCCCTAGTTCATTCCAGAACCTCCTGACCTGTCATCAGTTCCTCCCAAGTATCACGATCTAGCTCCTGTGTTCAGCAAGCACCACGCCCTCTCGCTGCCGCCTCATCGGTCGTACGACTGCGCCTTTGACCTCCAGCCTGGAGCTCCTCTCCCCAGTAGCTGGTTGTTTAACCTTTCTCGTCCCGAGCAAGAGGCTATGGAGAGGTACATCCAGGATTCTCTGGCTGCAGGATTTATCAAGCCATCTTCCTCCCCGGTGGGTGCTGAGTTTTTATTTGTGAAGAAGAAGGATGGGTCACTGAGGCCGTGCATAGACTTCCGTGGTCTGAATAATATCACTGTTAAGAACAAGTACTCCTTGCCACTCATCAGCTCTGCTTTTGTCCCCCTCCGTGGTGCCACGGTGTTTACCAAACTCGACCTCCGGAATGCCTACCACCTTGTCCGCATAAGAGAGGGGGACGAGTGGAAGACTGCGTTCAACACACCACTTGTTCACTTTGAGTATTTGGTCATGCCTTTTGGTCTTACTAACGCCCCTGCTGATTTCCAGAACCTAGTCAATGACATGCTGAGGCATGTGATTGGACGCTTCGTTTTTGTCTATTTAGATGACATCCTGATTTTTTTCCAAGGACCCTGAGGCTCACCAGCAACAGGTTCGCCAAGTTCTTCAACGGCTGTTGGAGAATAAGCTTTTTGTTAAAGCTGGAAAATGTGAGTTCCATGCTGCCACAAGGTCTTTCCTGGGTTATATTATTGCACAGGGACAGTTACGTATGGACCCCGCCAAGGTCATGAGAGTCACAGAGTGGCCTGAGCCCTCCAACCTGAAGCAGCGACAGCGTTTCCTGGGGTTTGAACATTTTTACAGACGTTTCATCCGCAACTACAGCCGTCTGGCAGCACCTCTCACCTCCACCTCCACTCCGTTCCACTGGACTCCTGAGGCAGAGGTAGCATTCCTGGAACTAAAACGTCACTTCACCTCCGCTCCGGTCCTTACTCAGCCCGACCCAGAACTCCAGTTCATCGTGGAGGTGGACGCCTCTGACACCAGGGTAGGTGCTGTTCTGTCTCAACGTTCCCCCTCTGATCAGAAGGGCCACCCATGTGCATTCTTTTCCCGTAAGCTCTCACCGGCAGAGAGGAATATTTACATTGGAAACCGGGAACTCCTGGCAGTTAAGCTGGCTCTGGAGTTATGGCCTCACTGGCTGGAGGGCTCTGTAACCCCCTTCATCGTGTGGACTGACCATAAAAACCTGTCCTACATCCAGACCACCAAACGTCTGAACTTCCGGCAAGCCAGGTGGGCCTTGTCCTTTGGTAGATTCAATTTCACACTCACTTATCGCCCCGGTTCGAAGAATACCAAGCCTGATGCCCTCTCTTGCCAGTTCACCACCGACAACATGGGAACCGAGCCAGAAGCCATTGTGCCATCCACCTGCATCGTTGCCGCCATCACCTGTGAGATTGAGTCCCGTATCCGCCAGGCTCAGCAGAACCAGCCTGATCTGGATAACAGTCCTAGTAATGCTCTGTTTGTCCCAGATTGTGTTCGCTCTGATGTTCTTCAGTGGGGCCATTCTACCCACCTCACCTGTCACCCTGGTATGAACTGGACCCTCGCATTCCTGCGTCAGCGCTTTTGGTGGCGAGAGATGTCCGGGAGTTTGTCTCCGCCTGTTCGGTTTGTGGCCGGAACAAAACCTCCACTAAACCCACTTCCGGTCTGCTCCGCCCTCTTCCCATACCCAGTCGCCCCTGGTCACACATAGCTCTGGACTTCGTCACTGGCCTTCCTCCATCTAACGGTAACTCCGTCATCCTCACCATTATTGACAGGTTTTCCAAAATGGCTCACTTCATTCCCCTCTCCAAGGTCCCATCCTCCAGGGAGACTGCGGACCTGTTAGTATCCCATATGTTTTGTCTGCATGACATCCCCTCTGACATCATTTCCGACAGAGGACCCCAGTTTACCTCCCAGGTATGGAGATCCCTCTGTCCAGCTCTTGGTATCAATGTCAGTCTTTCTTCTGGATATCACCCCCAGACCAACGGCCAGACCCAACGGGCCAACCAAGAGATGGAGACTGCCCATGAGTTCTGCTAACCCTTCCTCCTGGAGCACTCAGCTACCCTGGGTTGAATATGCCCACAACACCCTCACCAACGCCTCGTCAGGTATGTCACCCTTCGAGTGTGCTCTGGGTTCCCTCTGTCCAGGACCATCTGCGCCGTTGTCACCGTACCAGGAGGAAGGACCGGGCTGCCCTTCTTCGTGCCTCCGACAGGACCCAGTCCCAAGCCAACCGTCGCCGGGCCTCAGCTCCAGTCTACACCCTGGGTCAAAAGGTATGGCTCTCATCGAAGGACCTGCCATTGAAGGTGGCATCGAATAAACTTTCCCCCCGATTCTTTGGTCCCCTTCGAAATTGACCGTGTCATTAACCCCTCTGCGGTGCACCTGAAACTCCCAGCCTCTCTCAGGATCCATCCTACCTTCCACGTCTCCCTGATTAAACCTGTCTGCTCCAGTCCCCGGTCTCCTCCTGCAGCAGCTCCTCCACCCTTCAGCTCATCGATGACCATCCTGCCTATACAGTCCGGCGGCTTCTTGATGTGCGCCATCATGGCTGGCAGTACCTGGTGGACTGGGAGGGATACGGGCCTGAGGAGCGCTGCTGGGTGCCCCGCCGTCACATTCTGGACCCCTCCCTCTTACGGGATTTCTATATCTCACACCCAGATAAGCCTGTGGTCGGAGAGAGAGGGAGGGGGGGTACTGTCACATCTGCTCCTGCAACGCCCTCTACTGCTCATCCTGTGTCTCCTTGACCTGCCGCCATTCCCCCAGTACTCTCTCCCTCTCCCTCTCTCTCTGTCTGTGTGTGTGTGTGGGTGGGTGGAGACAGGTGTGCTGGAGTCAGAGCAGATCCCCACCAGCTGCAACATGTTCCATAATCAAGACCTCTACAAATACTCAGTCCTGCCACTTCCACACTCCCAGATCGTAATCTCTGCTCAGTCAGTCTACGGTTCTAGCCGTTTGTTACTATTCAGATCCTGTTTTCCTTGCCTGACGCTGCTTTCCTCTCCGCTACAGTTCTGCCCGCTCCGACTCTGGTCCCTGTCTCCAGTCCCACGTCTCGTCATCCTGCTACTCTGTCCTGGATTCCCCACTCTACTACTCCATTGGATTCCCCTCCAGACCTGCTCACCTGTCTCAACCCCCCTCGCTCCAGCCTCAGCCTCCGCACCTGTTTCCAGCAGTTTCCCCTGACATGCACGCCATCTTCCCCTGTGTTTCAATAAATACCTTGGTTACTTCATCCCAGTCTCCTCGTCTGAGTCTGCTCTTGGGTTCCCCTGTTCCACTCTGCGTAACACACACTCTTCTCTCTGCAAGCAAAAGTTGAGTTCTTAGATGTCTTATAAGCCTCCAACTGGTCTAAACCAATGAGGGAGAGGATGATTACTTTGTGTTTTGAGGTCTTTGTATTTCCTGTGGTCTTCTCAGCTGTGTTCAAACACAGCCTACATGAGAGAGACATCAATAAAACATGAAGGAAACCTGTAGGAGTAATGTGTTAGGAAAATATCTGGCAACAGTATAGGTGTTATTTGTGTATGGTGGGACGGGCAGATCAACAGGTGCAAGTGTGTTATGATGTGTGATTATGTGCTAACAGTTATATACTTTGCTGTCCACGACTCCACACTAAATCATGATCCTTGTACATAATGCACATCCTCTGGCACTACCAAAGCAATTCATAGTGGGACTTAGGCTAGTACATTGGTATAATCATAGAGAACAACATCATGGGCTGAAAAACTAGCGTGGTGAGGTTTGAAAACAAGCTGAAGACAATAAAGTGAATCAAACTGTAGCCATAGCAGTGACTTCAGTCCTCTCTAAAATGTAGGGGAGGCCAAATAAGTTCATTACTGTGCAGTGGACCTCTGTTAAAACACTGAGAAGAGCCCTTCTGATACTGACAGGGTTGTATGTTGTTGTGACTTTGGGACATAGAGCTGTTTCAAACCAACACACACACACACACACAGACACACACAGGGGCGGAATATTGCAGACAACTTAAGGGCACTATAGCTTTCAACATAAAAAGCAGATGGCTCTCTTTATTTTGGGCAAATCAGCCCCATCATGTGTAGCCTAACTGGATTTTGTGTATAATGAAGCAATTTGATTCATGGGCCAGGGCAGAACAGTGTCTGATGGGCACGCCTGTCTGGTCCGCATGAGGTGGATGGGTTACAAGAAGACATAGGGAGTGTGCCGTGGGTACTTCTAAACTGAGGTAGGCTATAACCAATAATAACCACATCCCTTGGCTAATCGCGCATAGGGCAAAGTGTTTGGTGAATGACATTAAGGTAGCTAGCTACTCACCCCAAAACACTGCAGATTTGGAAACAGACATTTACAAGTTGTTTTGTGACTGTTTTTCATATTCATTTAGGGCACAGTTATGGTTGCAAAGGTAGTTGAGTGTGCGCAAAAAGTGTTCTTGGGAATTAGCACCTACTGCTGCTGTAGTTTTGGGTCGAGCATCAGTCTGCATCGAAGCACTTGAGAAAGAACAGCGCCTACCTGAGAGTTTGTCGGTAACCGGAAAGCTACCCGGTCCACTGTCACTTTGTCCCGGCTGTACGTGATAAGGGACGAAGTGTTTGCAACACACCTCCGGGTGGGGGGATTTGCTGGTAGGTAGCCAGCACCAATCTGAGAGGGGTAGAATGAGGGGGCGGGAAGGTGAGTTTGAAGAGGGCAGGCTTTCCACGATGACAGCGCTTTCCCTCTCATAATTTCACCCTACCAAAAAACACTTCAAAATCCAGTGGAAAAATATAAGAATTACCGTAGAAGTCAGTTGGACCAAAACAGCCCGCATTGACGCAACGAAAATCTAAAGTCGGAAGAAAATAAGAGCAAGAAGAAACGTTGTTTTCTGGTGAGAATGTGTGTTTTGTGTGTGTCTGGTTGTCAGTAAATTGTTGTGCTATGTTTTGTGTGTGTCAATGTTAATCATTGACAGGCATTGAAAATCATCGTCGTTTCATTCACAAGCAACAACCTGCTGTTTGTGTTGTGCACATAATAGCGTTAAGGTAACAGGTTTCACCTCGCCTTAACCGCAGCAGAGAGAAGTGTATACCTCGGCTTTGAGGTGGTTCTGATTAGAGAATGTGGTGCTCATTAAATGAAAAGGTGTATTTGTTTTAAGTGGGAAAATGCACATTTACCATGCGGACTATGTGTGCGGTAAGCTTTTTACTCACTTACGTCGGGATATGTTATAGAAAGAGCCAGTTGAATCGACTTACTCAGGACACTGTCTCCTAACCGGCAATGCGACACCAATCCGAAGGCTTACTGTTACTTCTCCTATTGATAAATAAAACATATCTCTATTATTTGTAATACTTTTAAATGTATCCAGACTTGCCAGATAGCCTTTTCCCCTGTGATTTTGTCAAATTATTGGTACAGCAGAGCATCACTGAACATGTAGGATAGGCTACATATCGAATAACCTTGGAATATATCGAAATTATTGCTGTTATCGAGGGTTACTCAGATTTCAGTGATTAGCATATATTTAGACAAATTCTTTAAAATCAAACGCCATTACCAACTAGTATATTAACTGATGACATGTAACAGATAGCCGAGTTCATGTTCTCCAAACTGTCCATGAACGACAAAAAAATAAGAAATGAATAAGTTATCTCAATGAGGGATGAAAATGAGTCAAGAGAAAACATCTAATTTTAATGCAACCTTAGGTTTTCATATCGAAGCACTCTCATAAATGTTTGATTCGGAGGAGCTACGTGCATCTGCTCACTGTGACAAAAGGCAATGATGCAGTTCATATACTGTGTGTGTGTGTGTGTCTGTCTGTCTCGGTGTGTGTGTGTGTGTGCGCGCGTGCACAGTCTAGTAAAAAATATAAAGTAAAAAAATACACAATTGAATGGGTCAGAAATAGGTCTAAGTGAACATTGTAGTCAAAACTAAACTGAAGCCTTAAAAAAGCCCCAAAATGGGTCAGTGCAGATTAAAAATCACATGAAAGATTTCGAGTACAACAAATTTACAGGTTGGAGTGCTGTCTTCTGTACTGAACATGACAGGTTAAGTGCGCTACAAAAACAGCAGAGGAAAGTGGGTCGGCAAGCACCAAAGGGTCTACACCCAGAGAGCCCATTTCTGTCCAGCTGCAGAGCAGGACTCAGGCCTGTCCTCGACCACAGGCCACCAAATACAAAACACTGACCTGAGAGATTTGTCTCGTTCTGCAGCAGAGCAGGGGGGAGGTTTCAACAGTTTGGAAAAACTGTATGCCGATATACTTCTTTATTAGCTTTTCCTCCTCCACTCTTCCTCCTCCTCCGCTTTTCCTCCTCCTCTGCTTTTCCTCCTCCTCCTCCTCCTCCTCCTCCTCCTCCTCCTCCTCCTCATCCTCCTCCTCCTCCTCCTCCAGCTTTTCCTCCTCTACTCCATTCATATTGTCTGAAGGATAGAGTGGACTGATGCTATTTGAAGTCCTTCCCTTATGAGATCACAGAAAGAGGTGCTATACCTCTGACTTTAGTGGATTCATTTACAATTTAATCTCCCATCAACTTTACTTCTTTAGGCTCCTTTGCCAGCCCATGTTGTTGGCTCCTCCCTGGAAAGAAAACCCCCTGCTATGCTTCAAAGACATACACTACATGACCAAAAGTATGTACAGTCGTGGTCAAACGTTTTGAGAATGACACAAGTATTGGTCTTCACAAAGTTTGCTGCTTCAGTGTTTTTAGATATGTTTGTCAGATGTTACTATGGTATACTGAAGTATAATTACAAGCATTCCATAAGTGTCAAAGGCATTTAATGACAATTACATTAAGTTTATGCAAAGAGTCAATATTTGCAGTGTTGACCCTTCTTTTTCAAGACCTCTGCAATCCGCCCTGGCATGCTGTCAATTAACTTCTGAGCCATATCCTGACTGATGGCAGCCCATTCTTGCATAATCAATGCTTGGAGTTTGTCCGAATTTGTGGGTTTTTGTTTGTCCACCCGCCTCTTGAGGATTGACCACAAGTTCTCAATGGGATTAAGGTCTAGGGAGTTTCCTGGCCATGGACCCAACATGTCGATGTTTTGTTCCCCAAGCCACTTAGTTATCACTTTTGCCTTATGGCAAGGTGCTCCATCATGCTGGAAAAGGCATTGTTCATCACCAAACTGTTCTTGGATGGTTGGGAGAAGTTGCTCTCGGAGGATGTGTTGGTACCATTCTTTATTCATGGCTGTGTTCTTAGGCAAAATTGTGAGTGAGCCCACTCCCTTGGCTGAGAAGCAACCCCACACATGAATGGTCTCAGGATGCTTTACTGTTGGCATGACACAGGACTGATGGTAGCGCTCACCTTGTCTTCTCCGGACAAGCTTTTTTCCGGATGCCCCAAACAATCGGAAAGGGGATTCATCAGAGAAAATGACTTTACCCTAGTCCTCAGCAGTCCAATCCCTGTACCTTTTGTAGAATATCAGTCTGTCCCTGATGTTTTTTGCAATTCATTGCAATTCATCTGATCACTCTTCATGACATTCTGGAGTATATGCAAATTGCCATCATCAAAACTGAGGCAGCAGACTTTGTGAAAATTAATATTTGTGTCATTCTCAAAACTTTTGACCACGACTGTAGACAACTGCTTGTCGAACGTTTCATTCCAAAATCATGGGCATTAATATGGAGTTGGTCCCCCTTTGCTGCTATAACAACTTTCACTCTTCTGGGAAGGCTTTCCACTAGATGTTGGAACATTGCTGTGGGGACTTGCTTCCATTCAGCCACAAGAGTATTAGTGAGGTCGGGCACTGATGTTGGGTGATTTGGCCTGACTCGCAGTTGGCGTTCCAATTCATCCCAAAGGTGTTCGATGGGGCTGAGGTCACGGCTCTGCGCAGGCCAGTCAAGTTCATCCACACCAATCTCAACAAACCATTTCTGTATGGACCTCGCTTTGTCAGCGGGGGCATTGTCATGCTGAAACAGGAAAGGGCCTTCCCCAAACTGTTGCCACAAAGTTGGAAGCACATAATCGTCTAGAATGTGGAGCGTTAAGATTTCCCTTCACTGGAACTAAGGGGCCTAGACCGAACCATGAAAAACAGCCCCAGACCATTATTACTCCTCCACCAAACTTTACAGTTGGCACTATGCATTGAGGCAGGTAGCGTTCTACTGGCATCCGCCAAACCCAGATTAGTCCGTCGGACTGCCAGAGGGTGAAGCGTGATTAATCACTCCAGAGAACGCGTTTCCACTGCTCCAGAGTCCAATGGCGGCGAGCTTTACACCACTCCAGCCGACGCTTGGCATTGCGCATGGTGATCTTAGGCTTGTGTGCGGCTGCTCGACCATGGAAACCCATTTCATGAAGGTCTCGACAAACAGTTCTTGTACTGACGTTGCTTCCAGAGGCAGTTTGGAACTCGGTAGTGAGTGTTGCAACCGACGACAGACGATTTTTACTCGCTTCAGCACTCGGCAGTCCCGTTCTGTGAGCTTGTGTGGCCTACTACTTTGTGCCTCAGCCATTGTTGCTCCTAGACATTTCCACTTCACAATAACAGCACGTACAGTTGACCGGGGCAGCTCTAGCAGGGCAGAAATTTGACAAACTGACTTGTTGGAAAGGTGGCATCCTATGACAGTGCCACGTTGAACGTCGCTGAGCTCTTCAGTAAGGCCATTCTACTGCCAATGTTTTTTTTTTTTTTTTTTTTTTTTTTTATTGTTTTTTTTTTCTGGGGGGATGGATCAGCTTAATATTGCAGATAGATTGTATCTTCTATCAATGTAATTGTCTGCATCACTTCCAATCCCCCATGTTTTTTTTATTTTTTATATATATATATTCCCCTTTATTACTTTTCAACCCCACCATCCTTTCCCTACTTGGAGTAAATTAGTGAACAACAACGCCCAGGCCTCTACTTCCGGTCTATAATTACTATCTACACCTTATGGACAGAGTTAATTTTACAATAATTCTATATCCATATATATATATATATATATATATATATATATATATATATATTTATTTATTTTTTTGCTCCTGAACTTCTTCTACTCTCAACCTCTCCGATCATTTTCATGATGTCCATCCGGTTTGCTTCTAAATGCCATATCTTTCTAACTGTGCTCTTTCCCAAAAGCTCCCAACATACAACCTATATACTTATTATGGACACAGTATGCTTACATTATTAGCTATCTTTGTTATTATTTGTTGTTATTTGTTATTAGTCCCATCCTTCAACTCTATTCAATACCTCCCATCTATCTCTTAACACCATCCATATAGGATTTCTATTTGCCATATATATTTCAACCATAATGTGATGTTTTACAAAAGTTCTGAACCTTTCTATTCTCATTGCTTCTACAGATTGTGAATTAAAAATAAACATTTTTGCTAAAAGTATTATTATATTATTGATTGATTGACTATGACTTTTCAGATCACCCAGTAATGCTATCTGCAAGGTTAGTTCCAGGTAAATATTGCAATCCTTTAGCCATTCCTGGACCTGTGTCCAAAAACAAGCTACAAATGGACAGAACCAAAACAAATGATCTAATGATTCTATCTCTTCACAGCAAAATCTGCAGAGCTGGGAAGATTGTATCCCCCATATAAATAACATTCTATTGGTAGCAAGAATTTTATATAATAATTTAAATTGAAAGATTCTAATTTTTGAATCCGGTGTCGTTTTGCGTGTCAGTTCATAAACACTATGCCATGGGATTGGTACGTCAAAGATCTCTTCCCAACTATTTTGCAATCTATATGGGACGGCTGTCAATCCTTTGGTCCTTAAGTGAAACTGATATACTTTTTTATTTATCACAGTTTTCCTTAACCAATTATGTTCTTTAATGCAAGGCCGACAGACAAGTTCCTTACTTTCTCCCCTTCAACTTTCCTCTTCCACTTTTGCGGTAAGGCTGCAATTATTTGGTTGTAATTTTGGGTAGAGCAGACATTTCCATATGTTTTTGTTAGCTGCATGTGCGACATAACTCGACCAGTCCTACCGATGATATCATTTACGAAGATTATACCTTTTTTAAACATTCTGTCAAAAAATAAAGGTTTTTTGTCAATTAGTATATTTGAATTTAACCACAATATTTGTTGCATTATTTGTTCTGTCGTTTCTGGAGGATTAAATTGAAATTGCAACCAACTTTCTATGGCTTGTTTTAGAAATAGTGACATTTGGGAGATTATTTCCTTTTCAAATAACTGAAAGTGAGAGATTGTAATCTGAATAAAGGGAAAAAGGCCTTTCTTGAACAGTGGGTGAGACAATCTTACTAATTTGCTTGAGAACCAGTTCGGATTTAAGTATAACTTTTGGATGACTGAAGATTTTAGTGATAGGTCTAATGCTTTAATATTTAATAATTTCTGTCCTCCGAATTCATATTCATTATATAAATATGCTCTTTTAATTTTGTCTGGCTTGCCGTTCCAAATAAAATTGAATATTTTTTTCTCATATATTTTAAAAAAACTGTTTGCTAGGCGTAGGCAAGACCATAAGCAAATAGGTAAACTGGGATAATACTAAAGAGTTAATCAGGGTGATTTTTCCACAAATTGACAGGTATTTTCCTTTCCATGGTAGTAAGATCTTATCTATTTTCGCTAACTTTCTATTAAAATTTATTGAAGTGAGATCATTTATTTCCTTTGGGATATGTATTCCGAGTATATCCACATCACCATCAGACCATTTTATTGGTAAACTACATGGTAATGTAAAAATTGTATTTTTTAGTGATCCAATACGTAATATAGTACATTTGTCATAATTTGGTTTTAATCCAGAGAGGTTAGAAAATGTATCTAGATCCTCTATGAGGCTGTGGAGGGATTCTAGTTGTGGATCTAAAAGAAAACATGAATCATCTGCGTACAATGACACCTTTGTTTTTAAGCCCTGTATTTCTAATCCCCTGATATTATTATTGGATCTGATTTTAATAGCTAACATCTCGATGGCCACAATAAATAGATATGCTGATAGTGGACAACCTTGTTTCACTCCTCTTGATAGTTTAAAACTTTCTGAGAAATAGCCATTATTTACTATTTTACACCTAGGGTTACTATACATGATTTTGACCCATTTTATAAGAGATTCTCCAAAATTGAAATGCTCCAGGCATTTATATATAAATTCCAGTCGAACTTTATCAAATGCCTTTTCGAAGTCTGCTATGAATAGCAGGCCTGGTTTCCCATATTTTCCATAGTGTTCTATTGTTTCCAATACTTGCCTTATATTATCTCCAATGTATCTTCCATGTAAAAAACCTGTCTGATTAGAATGAATAATATCCGACAATACCTTTTTAATTCTATGCGCTATACATTTTGCTAGGATTTTTGCATCACAACACTGAAGTTGTGTTCTACTGCCAATGTTTGTCTATGGAGATTACATGACTGTGTGCTCGATTTATATACACCTGTCAGCAACGGGTGTGGCTGGAATAGCCGAATCCACGAATTTGAAGGGGTGTCCACATACTTTTGTATATATAGTGTAAATGCTTTAATTGAACACAGACTAGCCTGTGTGTCTGTGCGGCTTTCCACTTCCATCTCTCTGTCCTGCTCTCCGCCAGATTCAAGGCTCATAGCACGATGACTCCCTACCTGGACTCTGAGTGTGACCACAGGAAAAACGTCTTTCCTCAGCCAGCTTCTTCATCTGCTCAGACATATGGAGCAAAGAGCCTCTGTCACAGTGCACAGCTCGGTGGTGGAGGAGTGAGACATTCAGATTTACAGATCCAGCAGGGAATATGGAACTATGGGAGGACAGATTTGAGAGAACAGACAGTGAAGGGAGTCAGCTTTTTCTCTGAGACGCAGCGACTATTCACTGCTCCCTCATGAGTCATGACTCAGCGAGCTTGATCCCACTGAAGTGGCATGTTTGGGAGGTCTCGGTGGAGTTTTCTTTCTCTGGATCCTGCATATGAACAAAATAAACAGGCTACGGGGGATGAGTTAGTTTGGGGTAATGAGTTAGAGCTGAGTTGCTGCTCTTTGTCTCTCTCTTTCTTTCTCCAAGGCAGATTCTCTATAAATATCCACCTGTAGGGTATTAGGGGGCGGAACACTGTTTGTGACCTGGAAGCCTCCTACTGGAGCTTTACATGATTTAGTCGGGCATTGAACTGCGTAACCCACATAATCTACCAGTCATGTACAAAGGATCGAAAGCCTTCTCTACTCTTTGACACTCTTGTCATGGTAAACAACTCATAGCCACCAAATGAATGCAGCATATTCTCTTCTCCAATAGGCTCCTTTTGGAGATGCGGATGTCCCTGGTGGGGTGGGGCGGTCATTGAGTGGTGGGCATGAGGAGGAGGAAGATGAGGAGGAAGATGAGAAGGCAACCTCCAGGCGAGGAGGGACATAGACCAAACAGTCATTCTCCCGAGTGGCGCAGTGGTCTAAGGCACTGCATCGCAGTGCTAGCTGTGCCACTAGAGATCCTGGTTCGAATCCAGGCTCTGTCGTAGCCGGCTGCGACCGGGAGACCCATGGGGCGGCGCGCAATTGGCCTAGCGTCGTCCAGGGTAGGGGAGGGAATGGCCGGCAGGGATGTAGCTCAGTTGATAGAGCGTGGCGTTTGCAACGCCAGGGTTGTGGGTTTGATTCCCACAGGGGGTATGAAAAAAATAAATAATGTATGCACTAACTGTAAGTCGCTCTGGATAAGAGTGTCTGCTAAATGACTAAAATGTAATGTAAATGTTATATTCTGTCTAGCTGTTTAGTGTGCCTCACTGCACACACATTGTCTATTACGGCGCAGGACAGAGAAGTCACACAGAAATGCAATTAAAGCAATTCACTTTCCATGCATACAGTGTTTGCATGGAAAGTTTGTTTGTTGTGCTTCTTGAATTAGCATATAATCATGCAGTGTGACACGTCTGCCTAACGCAGGGTATGGTTCAGGTGTGCTAATGAGATCCATGGCATTGTTTAGGTCTCTGCTGCTGCTGCTGTTGTTGATATTGCATTATGTGAAGTCTGTGTTTTCCCTGGAAGGGCTAAAGCTGCATCTGTCACGTAAACACATTTTGGCACACTGCTAATGTGAAGTGTCGCGATGGCTCCAAGGTATTTTCATTTTTCTGTCTGTGTTTGTCTGTCTACTAACAGCTTAGTGTGTGTGTGTGTGTGTGTGTGTGTGTGTGTGTGTGTGTGTGTGTCTACTAACAGCTTGGTGTGTGTGTGTGTGTGTGTCTACTAACAGCTTGGTGTGTGTGTGTGTGTGTGTGTGTGTGTGTGTCTACTAACAGCTTGGTGTGTGTGTGTGTTTAGTAACAGCTTGGTGTGTGTGTTTGTGTGTGTTTACTAACAGCTTGGTGTGTGTGTTTACTAACAGCTTGGTGTGTGTGTGTGTGTGTGTGTTTACTAACAGCTTGGTGTGTGTGTGTGTTTACTAACAGCTTGGTGTGTGTGTGTGTGTGTGTACTAACAGCTTGGTGTGTGTGTGTGTGTGTTTACTAACAGCTTGGTGTGTGTGTGTGTGTTTACTAACAGCTTGGTGTGTGTGTGTGTTTACTAACAGCTTGGTGTGTGTGTGTTTACTAACAGCTTGGTGTGTGTGTGTGTTTACTAACAGCTTGGTGTGTGTGTGTGTGTGTGTGTGTGTTTACTAACAGCTTGGTGTGTGTGTGTGTGTGTGTGTGTGTGTGTGTGTGTGTCTACTAACAGCTTGGTGTGTGTGTGTTTACTAACAGCTTGGTGTATGTGTGTGTGTGTTTACTAACAGCTTGGTGTGTGTGTGTGTGTGTTTACTAACAGCTTGGTGTGTGTGTGTATAGTAACAGCTTGGTGTGTGTGTGTGTGTGTGTTTACTAACAGCTTGGTGTGTGTGTGTGTGTGTGTGTGTGTATGTGTGTGTTTAGTAACAGCTTGGTGTGTGTGTGTGTTTACTAACAGTTTGGTGTGAGTGTGTATGTGTGTTTACTAACAGCTTAGTGTGTGTGTGTGTTTACTAACAGCTTGGTGTGTGTGTGTGTGTTTACTAACAGCTTGGTGTGTGTGTGTGTGTGTTTACTAACAGCTTGGTGTGTGTGTGTGTTTACTAACAGCTTGGTGTGTGTGTGTGTGTTTACTAACAGCTTGGTGTGTGTGTGTGTGTTTACTAACAGCTTGGTGTGTGTGTGTGTTTACTAACAGCTTGGTGTGTGTGTGTGTTTACTAACAGCTTGGTGTGTGTGTGTGTTTACTAACAGCTTGGTGTGTGTGTGTGTTTACTAACAGCTTGGTGTGTGTGTGTGTTTACTAACAGCTTGGTGTGTGTGTGTGTTTACTAACAGCTTGGTGTGTGTGTGTTTACTAACAGCTTGGTGTGTGTGTGTTTACTAACAGCTTGGTGTGTGTGTGTGTGTTTACTAACAGCTTGGTGTGTGTGTGTGTGTGTTTACTAACAGCTTGGTGTGTGTGTGTGTGTTTACTAACAGCTTGGTGTGTGTGTGTGTGTTTACTAACAGCTTGGTGTGTGTGTGTGTTTACTAACAGCTTGGTGTGTGTGTGTGTTTACTAACAGCTTGGTGTGTGTGTGTTTACTAACAGCTTGGTGTGTGTGTGTTTACTAACAGCTTGGTATACACACAGTATCAGTTCATCACTAACTAGTTAAGCAGCAGGTATGTTTCTATCGTTGTCTCCAGTACCATAAGGGTCAGGGCTACCAGGACTATGAGGTGATGTTCCATAAGGGTCAGGGCTACCAGGACTATGAGGTGATGTTCCATAAGGGTCAGGGCTACCAGGACTATGAGGTGATGTTCCATAAGGGTCAGGGCTACCAGGACTATGAGGTGATGTTCCATAAGGGTCAGGGCTATCAGGACTATGAGGTGATGTTCCATAAGGGTCAGGGCTACCAGGACTATGAGGTGATGTTCCATAAGGGTCAGGGCTACCAGGACTATGAGGTGATGTTCCATAAGGGTCAGGGCTACCAGGACTATGAGGTGATGTTCCATAAGGGTCAGGGCTACCAGGACTATGAGGTGATGTTCCATAAGGGTCAGGGCTACCAGGACTATGAGGTGATGTTCCATAAGGGTCAGGGCTACCAGGACTATGAGGTGATGTTCCATAAGGGTCAGGGCTACCAGGACTATGAGGTGATGTTCCATAAGGGTCAGGGCTACCAGGACTATGAGGTGATGTTCCATAAGGGTCAGGGCTACCAGGACTATGAGGTGATGTTCCATAAGGGTCAGGGCTACCAGGACTATGAGGTGATGTTCCATAAGGGTCAGGGCTACCAGGACTATGAGGTGATGTTCCATAAGGGTCAGGACTACCAGGACTATGAGGTGATGTTCCATAAGGGTCAGGGCTACCAGGACTATGAGGTGATGTTCCATAAGGGTCAGGACTACCAGGACTATGAGGTGATGTTCCATAAGGGTCAGGGCTACCAGGACTATGAGGTGATGTTCCATAAGGGTCAGGGCTACCCACATAATATTTAAGTGGAGCGTACAGTGTCTCTCAAAGCCAGAAGTGGAATGACAGTTAGCAGAAGTAGTTCAATAAAATAGTGTTTTTGGGATAAAGAATATCCTGCATGAATGGTAGTACTGTCCAACACTGTACTGTCTGCCTGTAGGCTTCTCTTCAGGAAGTTCAGACAGTACAACACAGTGAGATGAAGTCCTGATGGACAATATACGCTACAGGTGTTTTCACACAGATAGCATTGAACAGTTAAGCCCTCATTTGTCTGTCAAGTTGATGTACAGGCTCTTAGATTTGGTGCATTTTATCAAGCAGAGTGTTGAATTTTAGAAGAGAGAAAAAAGTTACAAACAGTAGTTATGAAAATGGAGTCAAAGTCAAATATGAGGGCATGATGTCACAGCTTTGGCTTAAAGATATTCTCCTGGCTTCACTTTCTCGCTCCTCTCTCTCTCTCTCTCTCTCTCTCTCTCTCTAAGAATGACCTGGTTCTGTCTTTGAGGGTCTCAACGTTCTAACCCACTATCCACTTTGGGCTTATGGGCTCAGCGTGATTAGTGGAGACCTGGGCCTTTTCTCCGTTCAACTCTTCTCTACATCTCTCTCTGCACGCCTGTGGTCACAGTACATCTTGTTAACCAAGAACCGACAAGTTCAGCCTCGTAACTTGGATCTTCCCTCCAACTACGGGAAAAGGATTAAACCGAGTTCACTTCTTCAACTATTATTTTCTCTCTTACAGACAGAAAGGAGTCCATTTGTCGTTATGATTTATTAATCAACATCAGTTTAATCATTTAAATCTCATGCTATGAGGACAGCGAAGTGAGGGGAACTCGGAGTCTGATTTCAAACAGTCTGTCAGAATAGTGCCTTTAAAAAGACATAAAGTGATCCTATTAGAGATATTAACTAGATGTCAATATTATCTTGGAGTCAATTGAGAGAAACGGCAGGTGGGACTTTTATTCAATTTGTGCCTTATTCAAATGATATATTCTCTGATTAGAACGTCTGCAGTCTTATAAATCTGCATTGGAACAGTCTTTCCAATCCCTAAGTTGTTACTCAGAGTGGGACCATCAATGTTTAACAAATTTTTCAGATGCAAGAACATATCTATAAGCAATGAATGTAGGGAGGGCCAGTGGGCCAGGCATGATTCAGTGCTGGGGCACTGAGAGCAAAGGTCTGGAGAGAGTACTTGTCATGTTCCTTTACAGGGCATCTCAGGGACAGTTTTGGGACAGGTGATTGATGGTATTGATGGGCTGGAAGTCCCAGCAGAGCCTAAGAAGCTTGTCTCATACTCTCCGCATTGGTGTTTCCTGCTCTTCCAACTCATCCATAAGACCTGGCAATGACAGTTCTGGAACGGAATGAGTACTGACTGACTGTTGCTGTATGCTCTCCAGCTCTCTAGTTCCCTACCTCTCTCTCTCTCTCTCTCTCTCTCTCTCTCTCTCTCTCTGTCTCTCTGTCGCTCTGTCTCTCTGTCTCTCTCTATGTCTCTGTCTCTCTCTGTCTCTCTCTCTATGTCTCTCTCTATATATATCTATGTCTCTCTCTCTCTCTCTCTCTCTCTCTCTCTCTCTCTCTCTCTCTCTCTCTCTCTCTCTCTCTCTCTCTCTCTCCAGCTCAGCATGGGAGGGCATACAGTATGCAGAGGTCTGCCTCTCTTACTTCCATTAAAAACTAGTTAACTTTCTGCATATTAAGACCTGGCAATGACAGTTCTGGAACGGAATGAGTACTGACTGACTGTTGCTGTATACTCTCCAGCTCTCTAGTTCCCTTCTGTCTGTCTCTGTCTGTCTCTGTTGCTCTGTCTCTCTCTTTCTCTCGCTCTGTCTCTCTCGGTCTCTCTCGGTCTCTCTCGGTCTCTCTCGGTCTCTCTCTGTCTCTCTTGGTCTCTCTCTGTCTCGTCTCTCTCTGTCTCTGTCTCTCTCTGTCTCTTTCTGTCTCTCTCTCGCTCTGTCTCTCTCGGTCTCTCTCTGTCTCGTCTCTCTCTCGCTCTGTCTCTCACTGTCTCTCTCGGTCTATCTCTGTCTCTGTCTCTCTCTCGCTCCGTCTCTCTATGTCTCTCTCTGTCTCTCTCGGTCTCTCTCTTTCTCTTTCTCTCTCCAGCTCAGCATGGGATGGCATACGGTATGCAGAGGTCTGCCTCTCTTACTTCCATTAAAAACGAGTTAACTTTCTGCATATTAATGCATTCTAAGGCTTTAACTGTTATATGGTCGCTACAGTATAGGCTGACATGCTCTGATTTCTAAGTCAGCATGTAGGTTATTCAGGATTTGTAACAATGAACGGTGCTGAGATATGCAGGTATGGCTCTACAGTACTATACAACCGACCCTAATGAGCAACTTATAATGTCCATTCTACAGTTCTTCTTGCAAGGTCTCTATGGGTCCGGTGTCAGCCTTGCAGTCCAACCACCAGTACAGTGATTTCCCCCCTAGTGAGGCTCTGTTTACCACGTTATGTTACACAACCAGTTTTGTAGAGACCGTCCTCTGAGGACGCCTGATGGAGTGAGCATTTCATAAATGTGCTTTTGGACATTTGAGGCAAAGAGCATTAACCCCCCCCCAGCCTCTTGCCCCAAATCCATCATGCTGTCATCCCTTCGCAGGCAGGTAAGCAAGCAGGCAGGCAGGCAGGTATGCAGTAGTGATGGGGGAAAATCCGATACAGTTACATATCCTGATATTATTTTTGAAGATATATTGTATAGTTTTGACAATATCGCAATATATTTTTTGCTCTGGTTGGCTGTACCTGCACCAAAACTCCACTATTTTTCCATCATAGCTTGTTCTCCATCTTCTTTTCAGCACTTTTATTTCCATGACTAATCAAAATGTGTTTTCTCATGGCTCTCTTTTGTCCCTCTGCAGCAGACATATGGTGAGCAATATGTTTGGAACATCGGATCGCAATAAAATCACAGTATCGAATCACAATACATATAGAATCATGAGAATCACAGTACATATCATATTGGCACCAAAGTATCAAGATAAAAATATCGTATCGTAATGTCCCTGGCAATTCCCAGCCTAGGTAGGCAGGCAGGTGCTGCCCAGAGCTGCTGCTGCTGATGCTGCAGGGCTAATGTAAAGGCAAGCTGCGAAGTGGAAATGGGATTCCACTACGTACATTTGGGTCTGTTTCAGAATTAAAGCGTTGCCCTTGGCGACCTTGGCCTCCTTGTGTTTCCCCACCCCTTTTAATGGGATTGCAGTCAATATTTCCCCTCTGATTTCTTTCAGCAGTGGTGGTTGAGTTAGCTGGGGGTGGGGGTGGATGGGGTCTTCCTGGGGCATACAGTTATATACATTATACATCTATAGTACATTATAGAATAATTTTTTTGCACTGCATATAGGGGAAACAGTGGTAGTTCTTTGCCTGTCTTCACCTCTAGCGGGATGTTAATTGTGTGGGTTGTTTGGATGTTCGAGTAACCATCAAAGGGCTAACAAACTACTCAACTCCTGTATATTTCAAGACTACCATTCATTTGTGTAGGGTCATCTTAGTTGAAAAACAGTATCCTTTTCATTTCTCAGGACAAGAACAAAATGTGTATAGTGTTTCATGTAAAGACATCCTCTGGCATATCACTGCAACAATATGGCTAATTAGTCGTATCAGTTTATCACACCTCATCGCCCTTTACATGTACTAACATGCCCTATTAGACAACATGCTTTTACAGTATCCCTAACTCATGTGACATAATAGAAAAATCAATAAATCAAAAGCATCAATAAATAAATAAAGTGTGGAATGTAGCAGTGTTATCTGTGGTATGCTTGGCTGCTAGTGTTCTGAGGAAGAGCAGCTATTGTATTTGCTGGGGGAGAAATGCTGCAGTTGAAGCTAGTCTAGTGCTGCTGGAGTATGATCCATTGGGCACTTAGGCACTGAAAACGCTACTTATAATGAGATTTTTTTCTGCTCCTTCCTCTCCTTGTCTTGAGCAAACAGAGCAATTTCTGATTCCTCCTCTGTACCCCAAGGCTTTCTCCATCTCACTGTCTAATACATCCTACAGAGGAAACAGTCAAATGTTGTTATAGGAATGTGGTCCAGTGAAGATACTGCACCTGACTGCAGAGAAGCATAACTTTACCATAAAGGACAGTTATTTTCTAAAATGGCTCTGCACTGCAGTGTGGATCTCTTTAATAGTGTTTCATCCACCATGGCTTGTTAGTAGGACACAGACTGATCGTGTATGTAAATCCACAGTATTAGTGTCTCCAGTGAGTGGAGATGTAAACCATAGCAGGTACTGTAGTAGAATTATCCCCATCGTCCCTGCGTTCTCCTGTTCACAACAACAACTATCATTGGCCTAATCACTCACTGCATATTTTTCTCATAATTTTGGTTTGATCAGTTTCCTTCTTTCTCCTGAATCACATGATTATATTGTGAGACGTTTGCTTTGCTCCATTTACCCTATCATGTCGAAATAGCGTGCGTTAAAAACTGCTGTCTCAATATGTTAGCTTAAAAATGAATACGCCGATTAAGAATAATCAGAGCAGCAACATACTGTATAGCAGCCACCCAAGTAATAGACTGTTCTCTCTGCTACCGCACGGCAAGCGGTACCGATGCAGCAAGTCTGGAACCAACAGGACCCTGAACAGCTTCTACCCCCAAGCCATTAGACTGCTAAATAGTTAGTCCGGGTAGCTATTGGTTAACTATTTGACTATCTGCATTGACCCTTTTTGCACTAACTCTTTTGACTCCTCACATACGATGCTGTTACTGTTTATTATCTATCCTGTTGCCTGGTCACTTTATCCCTACCTATATGTACATATCTACCTCGAGTACCTTGTACCCCTGCACATCGACTCTGTACTGGTACTGTAAGAGGCAAGTGAAGAATCTTCAGTTCTTGCAGTTCAACCTCCAGTTATTGCTGGTGGTTTGAACACTATGCTTGACTGTGCCTGCCAAAACGGTATATAATGGCAAATGATCAAATACATTTTCCCGGGGCGGTTAAGCACATTGGGCCAGTAACCGAAAGGTTGATGGTTCAAATCCCCGAGCTGGCAAGGTGGAACAAATCTGCCGTTCTGCTCTTGAGTAAGGCAGCTAACAACAACTGCTCTGTGGGCGTAGATTAAGGCAGCCCCCCACACCTCTCTGATTTGGAGGGGTTGGGTTAAAAGCGGAAGAAACATTTCGGTTGAATACATTCAGTTGTGCAACTGACTAGGTATCCACTTTCCCTTTACCCCGTGTATATAGCCAAGTTATTGTTACTCATTGTGTATTTATTCCTTGTGTTATTATTTATATTTTTCTCTCTGCATTGTTGGGAAGGGACCGTAAATAAGCAATTCACTGTTAGTCTACACCTGTTGTTTACCAAGCATGTGACAAATAACATTTGATTTGATATAAAAGTCAAGGTTTTGCCCAAGTAGTGGAAAAGGTGGGCTGTATATGATGTAACATAGCACAAGGTAATACGACATTGCTTTGAGCACAGGTGGTGTGTTAAAGAAGCGATTGGTCTTCAGCAGGAACCCTTAATGCTCTAAGACAGATTTTGCATGGGAGGCAGACTTCTATCCCAAGTTAAACATCTGCTTTCCATTGGAATGGGAGAAGTGTGTATTTCATTTGCTGTTGTAATGATCTGTGCAGAGGCTGTTGAAGTATCCTGCAGGTCTCTAGAAAGACTAATTGTACAGTCACACATCATTTGCATAATTATTCTAAAGGTATTTTATCTTCACAAATCTTGCTAGTTAGCTGAGTAGATGTGTGTGTGGAGGCAAAGATGTGTATCTGGGGAGATGCAAAGGGTGTGATTTCAATATGGTACACAATATTGAAGCCTTCACCATTATCCTATTCCCCCTCGTGAGTGCCTGTTTGGGGTAATTCTAAATAGTTAAATGTCTTATCTCTCTCGCACCAGTAGGTACATATTTGAAGGCTACTTGTCTGCTATGTAATTCCAGTTTGTATTGTAATATAGCTATCAGACTAATGGGTAGTGCAATATTGTGAAATGTAAATACATTTATGGCATCTTCCCCACTTGTGCCCTTTTTTAACAATAATATGAGCAAATGCTTAACTGGATCGTGTTCACATTCCATGTATTAGTTCTATGGGAATTACTGTATCCACAGAGTTGTTCATTTCTGTTTTGTACAGTCGTGGTCAAAAGTTTTGAGAATGACACAAATATTAATTTTCACAAAGTCTGCCTCAGTTTTGATGATGGCAATTTGCATATACTCCAGAATGTTATGAAGAGTGATCAGATGAATTGCAATTAATTGCAAAGTCCCTCTTTGCCATGAAAATGAACTTAATCCCCCAAAAACATTTCCACTACATTTCAGCCCTGCCACAAAAGGACCAGCTGACATAATTTCAGTGATTCTCTCGTTAAAACAGGTGAGAGTGTTGATGAGGACAAGGCTGGAGATCACTCTGTCATGCTGATTGAGTTAGAATAACAGACTGGAAGCTTTAAAAGGAGGGTGGTGCTGGAAATCATTGTGCTTCCTCTGTTAACCATGGTTACCTGCAAGGAAACACGTGCCGTCATCATTGCTTTGCACAAAAAGGGCTTCACAGGCAAGGATATTGCTGCTAGTAAGATTGCACCTAAATCAACCATTTATCGGATCATCAAGAACTTCAAGGAGAGAGGTTCAATTGTTGTGAAGAAGGCTTCAGGGTGCCCAAGAAAGTCCAGCAAGCGCCAGGACCGTCTCCTAAAGTTGATTCAGCTGCGGGATCGGGGCACCACCAGTGCAGAGCTTGCTCGGGAATGGCAGCAGGCAGGTGTGAGTGCATCTGCACGCACAGTGAGGCGAAGACTTTTGGAGGATGGCCTGGTGTCAAGAAGGGCAGCGAGGAAGCCACTTCTCTCCATGAAAAACATCAGGGACAGACTGATATTCTGCAAAAGGTACAGACAGGGATTGGACTGCTGAGGACTGGGGTAAAGTCATTTTCTCTGATGAATCCCCTTTCCGATTGTTTGGGGCATCCGGAAAAAAGCTTGTCCGGAGAAGACAAGGTGAGCGCTACCATCAGTCCTGTGTCATGCCAACAGTAAAGCATCCTGAGACCATTCATGTGTGGGGTTGCTTCTCAGCCAAGGGAGTGGGCTCACTCACAATTTTGCCTAAGAACACAGCCATGAATAAAGAATGGTACCAACACATCCTCCGAGAGCAACTTCTCCCAACCATCCAAGAACAGTTTGGTGACGAACAATGCCTTTTCCAGCATGATGGAGCTCCTTGCCATAAGGCAAAAGTGTTAACTAAGTGGCTCGGGAAACAAAACATTGACATTTTGGGTCCATGGCCAGGAAACTTCCCAGACCTTAATCCCATTGAGAACTTGTGGTCAATCCTCAAGAGGCGGGTGGACAAACCAAAACCAAGCATTGATTATGCAAGAATGGGCTGCCATCAATCAGGATGTGGCCCAGAAGTTAATTGACAGCATGCCAGGGCGGATTGCAGAGGTCTTGAAAAAGAAGGGTCAACACTGCAAATATTGACTCTTTGCATAAACTTAATGTAATTGTCAATAAAAGCCTTTGACACTTATGGAATTCTTGTAATTATACTTCAGTATACCATAGTAACATCTGACAAAAATATCTCATAACACTGAAGCAGCAAACTTTGTGAAGACCAATACTTGTGTCATTCTCAACTTTTGACCACGACTGTACAGTTTGCAGATTTTGATAAATGGGTGTCAAATATTGCAGATCCAGCAATATCTCCGAAGAAATTGCCCAATCGTGCTTTATTTGAACAAATGTATGTAGGTGGGTGGGCATTATAGATCTTACCCATTCCCAAGTTGACAGTTGCAGATAAATGAACTGTCAATGGATTTCTGAAAATATGTATTGAGTCGATGTTGTTTGTTAGCCATCCAGATGATGTTTAGTCAAACACAAGATGTTTCTTGGCCAGGACTCCTCCTCATCACGCATGAGTCTGTGTTTCCCTGTCTGCTCTCGCCAGAGGGAGCGTAAACACTGCTTTGAAGTGGATTATACAGCCCAAGGAGCAGACTTAGACCAGCCCGCCCCGTTCCCACTGCAGCATCCCATATGCTTATCACATTCATATGAAAGCCAAGTTCTTTTTGCTTAGCCTCAGACACTAACCATGCCTATTTCATGAGGTTGGCTGTGTTTCCCCAGAGTCATTCTTGCTCTTTGAGGTGATATGTCCTTAATTGCCAAACACCTCTCTCTGCCCCCTGTCATTGTCCAGCCCATCGTCCTGTACAGGCTTTAGGAGAGCCAGGCTGTTGAAAGGCCATGTTGACCTTGCCTAGTCAGCTATTAACGTCAGTTCGATCTCTGCTGTCTGCTCCTGAAGTCCTGCAACTACAGCACTAATATCACAGTATCACATTTAATAAAAATCTTAATGAAGTTGACTCACCTTGCAGTCAGAAGTGACTAAATGTTGTTCCCTTTTGATTTACCTGGCCTGTCAGAGTCACCTGTACCTCCCACTAGTGTGCTCCTCTTCTGAATGTCCTGGACTGTTAGATTTAGGGGTTGCAAAGTCAAAGCTGTCAAATGGTTAGTGCCATTTCAGCCCCCCAGCCTGTGTGTGAACAGGAGTAGACAGCCCAGGCTGAAGCTGCTGCCACCATGGAGGTGTGGTGTCTCTGGCCATCCTCAAAGTGTTAACACAAGCCGCTGGTGGCTTGGTGGGTACTGCAGTGTCAACTTTAAGAATAATGAGGGGAAAGAATATCTACAATGCCTTCAGAAATTATTCACAACCCTTGACCACAGTTTGTTGTGTTACAGCCTGAATTTGTCAGTGTGCAAACGTACAAAATCAGCAGGGGATCAAATACTTTTTTCCCTCACTGTATTGGTAGATGGATAAAAATAAAATAAAAAGCAGACATTGAATATCCTTTGAGCATGGTGAAGTTATTCATTATACTTTGGATGGTGTATCAATGCACCCAGTCACTACAAAGATACAGGCGTCCTTCCTAACTCAGTTGCTGGTGAGCAAGGAAACCACTCAGGGATTTCACCATGATGCCAATTATAGACTTTAAAACTGTTACATAGTTTAATGGCTGTGATAGGAGGATGGATCAACAACTGAGGATGGATCAACAACATTGTAGTTACTCCACAATACTAACCTAAATGACAGAGTGAAAAGAAGGAAGCCAGTACTAAAAAAATAATATTCCAAAACATGCATCCTGTTTGCAACAAGGCACTAAAGTAAAACAGCAAAAAAGGTGGCAAAGAAATTAACTTTATGTCCTAAATAGAAAGTGTTCTGTTGGGGGAAATCCAACACAACATATCACTGAGTACCACTCTTCATATTTTCAAGCATGGTGGTGGCTGCATCATGTTATGGGTATGCTTGTCATCGGCAAGGACTCTGGAGTTTTTAAGATAATAATAAACAGAATATAGCTAAGCACAGGCAAAACCCTAGAGGAAAACCTGGTTCAGTCTGCTGGGAGACAAATGCACCTTTCAGCAGGACAATAACCTAAAACACAAGGCCAAATATACACTGGAGTTGCTTACCAAGACGACATTGAATGTTCCTGAGTGGCCTAGTTATAGTTTTGACTGAAATCAGCTTGAAAATATATGGCAAGACTTGAAAGTGTCTGTCTAGCAATGATCAACAACCAACTAGACAGAGCTTGAAGAATCTTTAAAATAATCATGTGCAAATATTGTACAATCCAGGTGTGCAAATTTCATAGACTTACCCAGAAAGACTCACAGCTGTAATTGCTGCCAAAGGTAATTCTAACATGTATTAACTCAGGGGTGTGAATACTTATTTAAATTAGATATTTCAGAATTAAAATTTTCAATAAATTAGCACAAATTTCTAAAAACATGTTTTCACTTTGTCATTATGGCGTATTGTGTGGGAGAGAAAAAACAATATTTAATCAATTTTGAATTCAGGCTGTAACACAACAAAATGTGGAATAAGTCAAGGGGTATGAATACTTTCTGAAGGCACTGTAAATGCCCATATGTTCATAGAAAGGAAATGATGAAATGCCACAGGTACAGTAAAGTAGTCTTGTGTGACCATCCTGATCTCGCCAGCTTACATCCGTGTAGCAAAACAGAATGTGAGCTGGCAAGATCCGAATGGTCATACGAGGATAACAGTACAGGGCTAGAATGAAACATTGCAGAGAGGAGAATTCCAGTCCACATGGTATTATCAAAAGAGGCCCTGTGGGTGGCATGAAATCTGGGGGGGGGGGGCACCAGCTCAGACAAGGAGAGGACGATAGTTTAACTTCTTGCCTGCTAGCAGTCCAGTGACAGTGACATTGTCTGTTTATAGCACTCACTAGAGAGAGATTGTTTTCAGGATGTGAATCATTTGTTCGTGGTGCAGGCTTTTGCCTCTTCGGCATAAGCTACACTATATATTCAAAAGTATGTGGACACCCCTTTAAATTAGTGGATTCGGCCACAAAGTGGTAGGCCAAACAAGCTCACAGAACAGGACCGCTGAAGTGAATAAAAATCATCTGTCCTCGGTTGCAACACTCACTACCAATTTCCAAACTACCTCTGGAAGCAACATCAGTACAAAAACTGTTCGTTTCCATGGCTGACCAGCCGCACACAAGCCTAAGATCACCATGCGCAATGCCAAGCATCGGCTGGAGTGGTGTAAAGCTCGCCGCCATAGAACTCTGAAGCAGTGGAAACGCGTTATCTGGAGTGATGAATCACGCTTCACCATCTAGCAGTCTGACAGACGAATCTGGGTTTGATGGATGCCAGGAGAATGCTACCTGCCCGAAAGCATAGTGCCAACTGTAAAGATTGGTGGAGGAGGAATAATGGTCTGGGGCTGTTTTTCATGGTTCGGGCTAGGCCCCTTAGTTCCAGTGAAGGGAAATCTTTAACGTACAGCATGCAATGACATTCTAGATGATTCTGTGCTTCTTCCAACTTTGTGGCAACGGTTTGGGGAAGGCTCTTTCCTGTTTCAGTATGACAATGCCCCATGCACAAAGCGAGGTCCATACAGAAATGGTTTGTCGAGATTGTTGTGGAAGAACTTGACTGGACTGCACAGAGCCCTGACCTCAACCCCATCGAACACCTTTGGGATGAATTGGAACGGCGACTGCGAGCCAGGCCTAATCGCCCAACATCTGTGCACAACGTCACTAATGCGTCCCTGCAGCAATGTTCCAACATCTAGTGGAAAGCCTTAACAGAAGAGTAGAGGCTGTTATAGCAGCAAAGGGGGGACCAACTCCATACGAATTCCCATGATTTTGGAATGAGATGTTCGACGAGCAGGTGTCCACATACTTTTGGTCGATGTAGTGTAACAACATCAAGGAAATGGCCTAGCTTTTTGTGTCTTTATGAGCCATGTCCATGGCCATTGGACAGGTCTTGCTTAAATAGGAAGCAGTAGATGTCATGACATTAGCAGACGCAATTTTCTGTCAGACATTATAGGGAAGGGAATTGTTATTTCTGGCTCTGGAGGGCTGGCATCCTGCGGCTTTTATGGGTAACATACAATCTCTGATGTCTAACGATCCAGAATTAGTCGTAATATAGGCCTATTAATAAAAACGCTGAGAGAGAGAGAACGATTAAACAAAGTCATTTGGTGCTCAGCTGGAATGAATATGGGGGATGCCCCCATCTAAAGTGTTTCAGCCCAGGAGGAATGCAGTCATCAGGGACACAGACACGAGTAGGGATGGGACAGACCTGCAGAGACGCATCCCGAGTGAGCACTTGAAAGAGCTCAAATCTTTCAAATCTGTTTAACGATCCTCAGATCATTTATGTTTCCCAGCTCTTGTAACAGAGAACATTTGCTAAATTCCCCTGAGGAAGATATGTGTTTTATCCTCGATCTATAAGGCAGCAAAGGGATGGGATGAGGGGTCTTACTGTCATCCATGTAAAAGGGCTAGAGGCTGTGAACCAAGACACAGCTGCTGTAAGCAGTTAGCTGTATGAGCTCAACTGACCCACAGAGCAGAGCCACGGTTTGAGAACAGGGGTGTGATGCTGACCAGTGACCTGGCCATCACTGACCCACAGAGCAGAGCCACTGTGTGAGAACAGGGGTGTGATGCCGACCAGTGACCTGGCCACCACTGACCCACAGAGCAGAGCCACGGTTTGAGAACAGGGGTGTGATGCCGACCAGTGACCTGGCCACCACTGACCCACAGAGCAGAGCCACGGTGTGAGAACAAGGGTGTGATGCCGACCAGTGACCTGGCCACCACTGACCCACAGAGCAGAGCCACGGTTTGAGAACATGGGTGTGATGCCGACCAGTGACCTGGCCATCATTGACCCACAGAGCAGAGCCACGGTGTGAGAACAGGGGTGTGATGCCGAGCTTCCCTAATGTTCCTTGTCCTTTTAAAGCGCCTCAGACGGGATGACAGAGACATAAAAGGCACATATTTTAATGACGGATCGTTTAGATAAACATTTATCTTACTTTGTCCTCTGTGCGTGGCCGTGGAGCTCTGACGGACAACTGGCCCCACTGGTCCTTTCATTTATTTATTCTGTATTTTACCAGGTGAGTTGACTGAGAATACATTCTCCTTTACAGCAACGACCTGGGGAAAGTTACAAAACATAGTAAAAATACATAGTTAACATACAAAATATACTGTATAAGCAAGCAAAAAAACACAAAGACAATCAAGTAAAAACATAAGATCAAGGTCCTCACACAGCCATCTGGACTGTCTCAGAGGCACCAATTCATCCAATTTCAGCGAACTCTGTAGACCATACCACAAGCAAGGTCAATCTATGAGACTTCCAAGAGGGCCAGCATACTTTCTAATACAGATTGCAGTGACGTGTGCTGAAACTATCGCCTGTAATTATGATGAACTGTGTGGTATTTGACAATTGACACGTGGCTAAAGATAAAGTGAGCTGAGGTTTTTGACCTTTCTCTCTGATGGTTTGACAGGTGCCGGCAGGGAGATGTCTATTTAAAATGTTTAAACAATTGACACACACACACACACGGTAGAGAGAATTGAGCCTTGCCGCTCTTTGGCAGGACTGCACATACAGTGGGGGAAAAAAGTATTTAGTCAGCCACCAATTGTGCAAGTTCTCCCACTTAAAAAGATGAGAGAGGCCTGTAATTTCCATAATAGGTACACGTCAACTATGACAGACAAAATGAGAAAAAAATCACATTGTAGGATTTTTTATGACATTGTAGGATTTCTAATGAATTTATTTGCAAATTATGGTGAAAAATAAGTATTTGGTCAATAACAAAAGTTTCTCAATACTTTGTTATATACCCTTTGTTGGCAATGACACAGGCCAAACGTTTTCTGTAAGTCTTCACAAGGTTTTCACACACTGTTGCTGGTATTTTGGCCCATTCCTCCATGCAGATCTCCTCTAGAGCAGTGATGTTTTGGGGCTGTCGCTGGGCAACACGGACTTTCAACTCCCTCCAAAGATTTTCTATGGGGTTGAGATCTGGAGACTGGCTAGGCCACTCCAGGACCTTGAAATGCTTCTTACGAAGCCACTCCTTCGTTGCCCGGGCGGTGTGTTTGGGATCATTGTCATGCTGAAAGACCCAGCCACGTTTCATCTTCAATGCCCTTGCTGATGGAAGGAGGTTTTCACTCAAAATCTCACGATACATGGCCCCATTCATTCTTTCCTTTACACGGATCAGTCGTCCTGGTCCCTTTGCAGAAAAAACAGCCCCAAAGCATGATGTTTCCACCCCCATGCTTCACAGTAGGTATGGTGTTCTTTGGATGCAACTCAGCATTCTTTGTCCTCCAAACACGACGAGTTGAGTTTTGACCAAAAAGTTCTATTTTGGTTTCATCTGACCATATGACATTCTCCCAATCCTCTTCTGGATCATCCAAATGCACTCTAGCAAACTTCAGACGGACCTGGACATGTACTGGCTTAAGCAGGGGGACACGTCTGGCACTGCAGGATTTGAGTCCCTGGCGGCGTAGTGTGTTACTGATGGTAGGCTTTGTTACTTTGGTCCCAGCTCTCTGCGGGTCATTCACTAGGTCCCCCCGTGTGGTTCTGGGATTTTTGCTCACCGTTCTTGTGATCATTTTGGTGAGATCTTGCATGGAGCCCCAGATCGAGGGAGATTATCAGTGGTCTTGTATGTCTTCCATTTCCTAATAATTGCTCCCACAGTTGATTTCTTCAAACCAAGCTGCTTACCTATTGCAGATTCAGTCTTCCCAGCCTGGTGCAGGTCTACAATTTTGTTTCTGGTGTCCTTTGACAGCTCTTTGGTCTTGGCCATAGTGGAGTTTGGAGTGTGACTGTTTGAGGTTGTGGACAGGTGTCTTTTATACTGATAACAAGTTCAAACAGGTGCCATTAATACAGGTAACAAGTGGAGGACAGAGGAGCCTCTTAAAGAAGAAGTTACAGGTCTGTAAGAGCCAGAAATCTTGCCTGTTTGTAGGTGACCAAATACTTATTTTCCACCATAATTTGCAAATAAATTCATTAAAAATCCTACAATGTGATTTTCTGGAAAAACAATTCTCAATTTGTCTGTCATAGTTGACGTGTACCTGTAATAATTTCAATTATAATTCACTGTATCACAATTCCAGTGGGTCAGAAGTTTACATACACTAAGTTGACTGTGCCTTTAAACAGCTTGGTAAATTCCAGAAAATGATGTCATGGCTTTAGAAGCTTCTAATAGGCTAACTGACATCATTTGAGTCAATTGGAGGTGTACCTGTGGATGTATTTCAAGGCCTACCTTCAAACTCAGTGTCTCTTTGCTTGACATCATGGGAAAATCAAAAGAAATCAGCCAAGACCTCAGAAAACAAATTCTAGGCCTCCACAAGTCTGGTTCATCCTTGGGAGCAATTTTCAAATGCCTGAAGGTACCACGTTCATCTGTACAAACAATAGTACGCAAGTATAAACACCATGGGACCACGCTGCCGTCGTACCGCTCAGGAAGGAGACGAGATGAACGTACTTTGGTGCGAAAAGTACAAATCAATCCCAGAACAACAGCAAAGGACCTTGTGAAGATGCTGGAGGAAACAGGTACAAAATTATCTATATCCACAGTAAAACGAGTCCTATATCGACATAACCTGATAGGCCGCTCAGCAAGGAAGAAGCCACTGCTCCAAAACCGCCATAAAAAAGCCAGACTACGGTTTGCAACTGCATATGGGGACAAAGATCGTACTTTTTGGAGAAATGTCCTCTGGTCTGATGAAACAAAAATATAACTGTTTGTCCATAATGACCATCGTTATGTTTGGAGGAAAAAGGGGGATGCTTGCAAGCCGAAGAACACCATCCCAACCGTGAAGCACGGGGGTGGCAGCATCATGCTGTGGGGGTGCTTTGCTGCAGGAGGGACTGGTGCACTTCACAAAATAGATGGCATCATGAGGAAGGAAAATTATGTGGATATATTGAAGCAACATCTCAAGACATCAGTCAGGAAGTTAAAGCTTGGTCGCAAATGGGTCTTCCAAATGGACAATGACCCCAAGCATACTTCCAAAGTTGTGGCAAAATGGCTTAAGGACAACAAAGTCAAGGTATTGGAGTGGCAATCACAAAGCGCTGACCTCAATCCTATTGAAAATTTGTGGGCAGAAAAAGCATGTGCTAGCAAGGAGGCCTATAAACCTGAATCAGTTACACCAGCTCTGTCAGGAGGAATGGGCCAAAATTCACCCAACTTATTGTGAGAAGCTTGTGGAAGGCTACCCGAAACGAAAAGTTAAACCATTTAAAGGCAATGCTTCCAAATACTAATTGAGTGTATGTAAACTTCTGACCCACTGGGAATGTGATGAAAGAAATAAAAGCTGAAATAAATCATTTTCTCTACTATTATTCTGACATTTCACATTCTTGAAATAAAGTGGTGATCCTAACTGACCTAAGATAGGTCATTTTTACTAGGATTAAATGTCAGGAATTGTGAAAAACAGAGTTTAAATGTATTTGGCTAAGGTGTATGTAAACTTCCGACTTCAACTGTATATCCATTTTAGAGGAGGTTTGTGACCGTATGTGGCTTTTCTGTTGGCTTGTCATGAAGGAATCAGGCATCAGCTGATCTTACAACCAGAGAGGTGTAGACACAGAACATGAAGTATCAGATAAACACTTAACCACCTTCTCAGAAGTCACTTCTTATTGTTACAGTGTGAGTAACACAGTGTGTGTCATCCTGTCAAGAAGTCTAATGGCTTTGCACCAGTGCCAGAATCTAAAAAAGCTAGAACAGATCAATAGGGTAGATGAAGGACTTTGCATTTACCATGCTGCTTCCACCTCCTCCATCTCAAATATTAGTAATAACTGCATTGCCCCCCCGTCTGTCTCCACCTCTTCCCCCGCCCACTCCTCCCTTTTACTCTCCTCTACCCTCCTCTCCCACCTTGTCTCTCTCTCTCACTCACACACACACACACAGAGTGATGAGACGCAGTTCATCTTGCTGCTACATATCCCATCAGTCCCTTTGCTCTGGATAACTTCTTACCTTTACCAGTAGCGTTTATTAATGGATGTCAAGGGGAGCCAGGCTTCCCCAAATATTTGACCAATAAATCAATACAAATTATAAAATAATGTATCTTTCATCTCTCTGTTTTCATAATTTTCCATCAATTCACAAGTGGCTGAATCTCGCTGGAGAAATCATCTGAGCGAGGGAAACAGCGCCCCTCTCTCTCAGTATTTGTAGCCCATGTATCTGATGCTGTCTAAAACAAAAGAATATGACATGTTGCCGCCGTAGCATTTGATTTATTGATTGATGCCAGCAAGCATTTGGCCTCCCTCCCTTGATAACATTTTTATAAAATAATTAGCCAATCAGCGTTGAGCTGAGCTCAACTGTGGGTTGTCCTGGAGCAGCAAAACGCCCCCCAAGGGAGGCCAGTTTGGATTTGGCTTCACACCAATCAAATCACATCCTAAGCAAAACGTCATCATTGTCAGACAAACGTGTCTGTTTTTGGTCTGCTTGTGTTGATGTCCTGCAGTAGCTAGTTTGCTGAATCGGCCCTTTCCTAAGCAATGGATGGAGATGTGGATTTGGACTTGTAGTTTTGACTTAATTCTCTGTACAGGCCAATGATTATGACGGCGATATTTCAGTTTTTTCTAAAAACCTGTTTTTGCTTTGTCATTATGGGGTATTGTGTGTAGATTGATGAGGGGGAAAAAAACATTTTAATCCATTTTAGAATAAGGCTGTAACGTAACAACATTTTGAAAAAGTCAAGGGGTCTGAATACTTGCCTTGTTGATTTGGTTATGTTTAAATGTTTACATGTAAGTTGAAATGGTGCTCCTGTTGTCTTTGTGCTGACTTGCAGTAACTCTGTGGTTCTAAATCAGTAGTTGTTTAGTAAACTGTAGAAAACAATAACTTTCTTGACCATGCTGCAGGTGATAACTGTTTTTTAAGTGCAATATTTGCTTTGTGGACGTCACCGGACAGATGTTGCTCTCTGGTTTTGTGATGAAACAAACATATGTGTAGTTGAATTTATTCTGCCACTGTGTGACTGTTGTCTTTTTGTTGTCACGGTCTTATTGTATACTGTATCACGGTGGCGTATGAAAGAATGGGTTATAGAGCAAACAACGCAATTATCACAACAGGTTGTAATATGGCTTTTTTATTGTCTTGGCTTGGCTTCCCCAGTGATTTTATCCATGCACCGCTACTGTTTTCAACAAAGGTCCACCTGTGTACATTTACAGTGTAAGCAATGCAGTATTTATATTGTGACATTTATATGGTGGCGTTTCGTGACCATTTTCTTTACATAAAATAAAAGGCATAGTTATTCTCCAGGCTTGGCTGAAAGGGCAATTGTTTTTTTTGTTTAGCTTTTCGGTCTTGTTGCCAGTACCTCAGTCCCTACAGTCTTTATATTTGTTTCAAGTGTATTCATATGTGGGTGATTCCATTATTAATCCTTACAAAGCCCCTATACCGTTGGTGTGTCTCTGAAGAAACAGGCGAATAGCAGCAGTTTTATAAAGTAGCCTCTGAAGGGGAAAGCACAGGGATATCCTACTGCTGTAGCCTGCTGCCTGGGTGATGCTCCAATCAGAGCTACGCTGCCTGCGTGAGAGGAATTACTCAGTATTTATGCCCCATAGCTTTTGTGCTGTTGCATATTGTGCAGAAAAGCTAATAAATTCCTTCGTCTTCACTGTTTTTGCTCGCGCAGCAAGGAAACACACTTGTTTAATCTGAAATTTGAATAACTTGCCGTAGTTGGCGAGTCCAGGTTTTCCTCCACTGTCTCCAAGTGCTAAAATATTCATATTCGTTTTGTCATCATTTCATCTAAAACATGAGTTGCTCAGAGCTGACAGTAAAGGTTATGTTTGTCATTAATCTCAGCAGGACTCAGTACTACAGTATTAACAAGCATGTATAGGAAGGTGACTACAAAGGTTAAATCCCACTGGGGCAGGTTACTACACCTGTAACATTTTGAAGATCTTTGGCACTTACCATGGTTTGGGACATTAACATTATTTATTTACTACCATACAGTACAGTATAGAAGGCCCAAAGCTTCCATTACTAATAACCTGTAGTTTCATACTGTATATATCTACTCAAAGCCTTTTGGCTCAATATCTCTCTGTTGTCATGGCCATAGAGGAACATCAAACCATTCATCTTTGTCAGTCAGTCAGTCAGTCAGTCAGTCAGTCAGTCAGTCAGTCAGTCAGTCAGTCAGTCAGTCAGTCAGTCAGTCAGTCAGTCAGTCAGTCAGTCAGTCAGTCAGTCAGTCAGTCAGTCAGTCAGTCAGTCAGTCAGTCAGTCAGTCAGTCTGTCTGTCTGTCTGTCTGTCTGTCTGTCTGTCTGTCTGTCTGTCTGTCTGTCTGTCTGTCTGTCTGTCTGTCTGTCTGTCTGTCTGTCTGTCTGTCTGACAAAGCTTGTCATCAGGTCAGAGCAGCAGAAAATAAATTCAGATCCAGGTCCCTCAGGACACCTGCCAGTGAATTATGTGTTTCACTAACTGTTTTCATGAGCCTGTGAGCTTTCCAGGACTGGACATACATATTGATCTGAGATGCTAATTCATCACCATTAACATTAGTGATGGGGGAAAAAATCGATACAGTTGATGATTGAGTGGGTGCTTATACAGTATTTGTCCTAATTCACACATGTACAAGTGTGTATTATACACGTGTGAATTGGAAATGTATTTTTTGCATATCCCAACTACACTACCGTTCAAAAGTTTGGGGTCACTTAGAAATGTCCTTGTTTTCGAAAGAAAAAGCAATTTTTTTGTCCATTAAAATAACATCAAATTGATCAGAAATACAGTATAGACATTGTTAATGTTGTAAATGGCTATTGTAGCTGGAAACGGCTGATTTTTTATGGAATATCAACATAGGCGTACAGAGGCCAATTATTAGGGTTGCAGAGTTGCAAAGACTGAAAGTGTTATGTTTGGGGCAAATCTAATACGACACATTACTGAGTACCACTCTCCATCTTTTCAGGCATAGTGGTGCCTGCCTCATGTTATGGGTATGCTTGTAATCGTTAAGGATTGGGGAGTTTTTCAGGATAAAAAATGTACGGAATGGAGCTAAGCACAGACAAAATCTTAGAGGAAATCCTGGTTCAGTCTGCTTTCCAGACACTGGGAGATGAATTCACCTTTCAGCAGGACAATAACCTAAAACACAAGGCCAAATATACACTGGAGTTGCTTACCATGACGACGTTGAATGTTCCTGAGTGGCCGAGTTACAGTTTTGACTTAAATCTGCTTGAAAATCTATGGCAAGACTTAAATAGTTGTCTAGCAATGATCAACAACCAATTTGACAGAGCTTGAAGAATTTTGAAAAGAAAATAGGCAAATATTATACAATCCAGGTGTGCAAAGCTCTTAGAGAGTTACCCAGAAAGACTCACAGCTTCAATCGCTGCCAAAGGTGATCCTAACATGTATTGACTCAGGGGTGTGAATACTTATGTAAATGAGATTTCACTACATAAAATAAGTAAAAATCACTGTCATTTTGGGGTATTGTGTGTAGATGGGTGAGACTAAAATCTGTTTAATCCATTTTGAATTCACAAAATGTGGAATAAGTCAAGGGGTATGAATACTTTCTGAAGGCACTATATACAGTGGGGAGAACAAGTATTTGATACACTGCCGATTTTGCAGGTTTTCCTACTTACAAAGCATGTAGAGGTCTGTAATTTAAAAACAAAAATCCAGAAAATCACATTGTATGATTTTAAAGTAATTAATTTGCATTTTATTGCATGACATAAGTATTTGATCACCTACCAACCAGTTAGAATTCCGGCTCTCACAGACCTGTTAGTTTTTCTTTAAGAAGCCCTCCTGTTCTCCACTCATTACCTGTATTAACTGCACCTGTTTGAACTCGTTACCTGTATAAAAGACACCTGTCCACACACTCAATCAAACAGACTCCAACCTCTCCACAATGGCCAAGACCAGAGAGCTGTGTAAGGACATCAGGGATAAAATTGTAGACCTGCACAAGGCTGGGATGGGCTACAGGACAATAGGCAAGCAGCTTGGTGAGAAGGCAACAACTGTTGGCGCAATTATTAGAAAATGGAAGAAGTTCAAGATGACGGTGAAGCATGGAGGTGGAAACATCATTCTTTGGGGATGCTTTTCTGCAAAGGGGACAGGACGACTGCACTGTATTGAGGGGAGGATGGATGGGGCCATGTATCGCAAGATCTTGGCCAACAACCTCCTTCCCTCAGTAAGAGCATTGAAGATGGGTCGTGGCTGGGTCTTCCAGCATGACAACGACCCGAAACACACAGCCAGGGTAACTAAGGAGTGGCTCCGTAAGAAGCATCTCAAGGTCCTGGAGTGGCCTAGCCAGTCTCCAGACCTGAACCCAATAGAAAATCTTTGGAGGGAGCTGAAAGTCCGTATTGCCCAGCGACAGCCCCGAAACCTGAAGGATCTGGAGAAGGTCTGTATGGAGGAGTGGGCCAAAATCCCTGCTGCAGTGTGTGCAAACCTGGTCAAGACATACAGGAAATGTATGATTTCTGTAATTGCAAACAAAGGTTTCTGTACCAAATATTAAGTTCTGCTTTTCTGATGTATCAAATACTTATGTCATGCAATAAAATGCAAATGAATTACTTAAAAATCATACAATGTGATTTTCTGGATTTTTGTTTTAGATTCTGTCTCTCACAGTTGAAGTGTACAGTGGGGAAAAAAAGTATTTAGTCAGCCACCAATTGTGCAAGTTCTTCCACTTAAAAATATGAGAGAGACCTGTAATTTTCATCATAGGTACACGTCAACTATGACAGACAAAATGAGAAAAAAAATCCAGAAAATCACATTGTAGGATTTTTTATGAATTTATTTGCAAATTATGGTGGAAAATAAGTATTTGGTCAATAACAAAAGTTTCTCAATACTTTTTTATATACCCTTTGTTGGCAATGACACAGGTCAAACGTTTTCTGTAAGTCTTCACAAGGTTTTCACACACTGTTGCTGGTATTTTGGCCCATTCCTCCATGCAGATCTCCTCTAGAGCAGTGATGTTTTGGGGCTGTCGCTGGGCAACACGGACTTTCAACTCCCTCCAAAGATTTTCTATGGGGTTGAGATCTGGAGACTGGCTAGGCCACTCCAGGACCTTGAAATGCTTCTTCATTGCCCGGGCGGTGTGTTTGGGATCATTGTCATGCTGAAAGACCCAGCCACGTTTCATCTTCAATGCCCTTGCTGATGGAAGGAGGTTTTCACTCAAAATCTCACGATACATGGCCCCATTCATTATTTCCTTTACACGGATCAGTCGTCCTGGTCCATTTGCAGAAAAACAGCCCCAAAGCATGATGTTTCCACCCCCATGCTTCACAGTAGGTATGGTGTTCTTTGGATGCAACTCAGCATTCTTTGTCCTCCAAACACGACGAGCTGAGTTTTTACCAAAAAGTTCTATTTTGGTTTCATCTGACCATATGACATTCTCCCAATCCTCTTCTGGATCATACAAATGCACTCTAGCAAACTTCAGACGGGCCTGGACATGTACTGGCTTAAGCAGGGGGACACGTCTGGCACTGCAGGATTTGAGTCCCTGGCGGCGTAGTGTGTTACTGATGGTAGGCTTTGTTACTTTGGTCCCAGCTCTCTGCAGGTCATTCACTAGGTCCCCCCTTGTGGTTCTGGGATTTTTGCTCACCGTTCTTGTGATCATTTTGACCCCACGGGGTGAGATCTTGCGTGGATCCCCAGATCGAGGGAGATTATCAGTGGTCGTGTATGTCTTCCATTTCCTAATAATTGCTCCCACAGTTGATTTCTTCAAACCAAGCTGCTTACCTATTGCAGATTCAGTCTTCCCAGCCTGGTGCAGGTCTACAATTGTGTTTCTGGTGTCCTTTGACAGCTCTTTGGTCTTGGCCATAGTGGAGTTTGGAGTGTGACTGTTTGAGGTTGTGGACAGGTGTCTTTTATACTGATGAGAAGTTCAAACAGGTGCCATTAATACAGGTAACGAGTGGAGGACAGAGGAGCCTCTTAAAGAAGAAGTTACAGGTCTGTGAGAGCCAGAAATCTTGCTTGTTTGTAGGTGACCAAATACTTATTTTCATAAAAAATCCTACAATGTGATTTTCTGGAGAAAATAATTCTCAACTTGTCTGTCATAGTTGACGTGTACCTATGATGAAAATTACAGGCCTCTCTCATCTTTTTAAGTGGGAGAACTTGCACAATTGGTGGCTGACTAAATACTTTTTTCCCCCGCTGTAGTTGAATGTGCTGACAACAAAATCACACAAAAATTATCAATGGAAATCAAATTTATCAACCCATGGAGGTCTGGATTTGGAGTCACCCTCAAAATTAAAGTGGAAAACCACACTATAGGCTGTTCCAACTTTGATGTAATGTCCTTAAAACAAGTCAAAATGAGGCTCAGTAGTGTGTGTGGCCTCCACGTGCCTGTATGACCTCCCTACAACGCCTGGGCATGCTCCTGATGAGGTGGCGGATGGTCTCCTGAGGGATCTCCTCCCAGACCTGGACTAAAGCATCCGCCAACTCCTGGACAGTCTGTGGTGCAACGTGGCGTTGGTGGATGGAGCGAGACATGATGTCCCAGATGTGCTTAATTGGATTCAGGTCTGGGGAACGGGTGGGCTAGTCCATAGCATCAATGCCTTCCTCTTGCAGGAACTGCTGACACACTCCAGCCACATGAGGTCTAGCATTGTCTTGCATTAGGAGGAACCCAGGGCCAACCACACCAGCATATGGTCTCACAAGGGGTCTGAGGATCTCATCTCGGTACTTAATGGCAGTCAGGCTACCTCTGGTGAGCACATGGAGGGCTGTGCGGCCCCCCAACGAAATGCCACCCCACACCATGACTGACCCACCGCCAAACCGGTCATGCTGGAGGATGTTGCAGGCAGCAGAACGTTCTCCATGTGCTCAGTGTGAACCTGCTTTCATCTGTGAAGAGCACAGGGCGCCAGTGGCGAATTAGCCAATCTTGGTGTTCTCTGGCAAATGCCAAACGTCCTGCACGGTGTTGGGCTGTAAGCACAACCCCCACCTGTGGACGTCGGGGCCTCATACCACCCTCATGGAGTCTGTTTCTGACCGATTGAGCAGACACATGCACATTTGTGGCCTGCTGGAGGTCATTTTGCAGGGCTCTGGCAGTGCTCCTCCTGCTCCTCCTTGCACAAAGGCGGAGGTAGCAGTCCTGCTGCTGGGTTGTTGCCCTCCTACGGCCTCCTCCACGTCTCCTGATGTACTGGCCTGTCTCCTGGTAGCGCCTCCATGCTCTGGACACTACGCTGACAGACACAGCAAACCTTCTTGCCACAGCTCGCATTGATGTGCCATCCTGGATGAGCTGCACTACCTGAGCCACTTGTGTGGGTTGTAGACTCCGTCTCATGCTACCACTAGAATGAAAGCACCACCAGCATTCAAAAGTGACCAAAACATCAGCCAGGAAGCATAGGAACTGAGAAGTGGTCTGTGGTCACCACCTGCAAAACCAGTCCTTTATTGGTGGTGTCTTGCTAATTGCCTATAATTTCCACCTGTTGTCTATTCCATTTGCACAACAGCATGTGAAATTTATTGTCAATCAGTGTTGCTTCCTAAGTGGACAGTTTGATTTCACAGAAGTGTGATTGACTTGGAGTTACATTGTGTTGTTTAAGTGTTCCCTTTATTTTTTTGAGCAGTGTGTATATATATATATATTTTTATTTTGCAACATAGCATTAGCTAGCGCTAATCGGCTGTACCTGAGCCAAAACTCTAGTATTTTTCATCCTGTTGCTTGTTCTCCATCATTTTAAATATTGAGTCAACATGTTTTCAGCACTTTTATTCCCATCACTGATCAAAACTAATTTTCTCATGGCTCTCTCTTGTCTCTCTGCAGCAGACATATAGTGAGCAATATGTTTGGAACATCCAATTACAATAAAATGGCAGTACGAATCGCAACACATAGAATCATGAGAATCGCAATACATATTGTATCGGCACCTAAGAATCGTGATAATATCGTATTGTGAGGTCCCTGGCAATTCCCAGCCTTAATTAACATGTACATGTTTCCGTCCTTCTCTCTTTTCTGCAGGGTTTTGGTCCATAGTTTGATATGGCTGCCACTCTCCGGAAACTTGCAGTATTCGTGTCGGGCATGTGGATCTGCCTCCTGCTCCTCAACCCCTTTCCACAAACTGGGTAGGATGACTCATAGTTCACTCCCTTCTCTCCCCTAGCTCTCTTCCATTTACAGCCACTCACTCTTCTCTACCTCCTCCTCCCTCTCGTCCTCGTCCTCTTCTGTCCCCCATTTTGAATCTCTGGGGATGTGTTGCAGCTAATACATTCATTAATATGGCTCTAGTACTGTAGCTAGGCTTTCTGATCCTCAGAATGCCATTTGGAGGCAGACGTGGCCCAGTGTAAATAGCTATTGGATTTCTAGTGGCAAAGCGAGGTACAATAAACCTGGAGGAAGGGAAGGCTGGCCTACCGACAGAGGGGAGACCCGAGGGAAGGCGAGACAGTGCTTAGCCCAGATTGCCCTGCCATGGGTCCAGTTAGCTCTCACTGTCTATTAGCAGCACGCAGCACTTGTGAATTTCACAAGTGCACTGCCAGGAGGTTCTTGCCAAGACATAGCCATAGACAAGGCCTAAGATCACTGCAGTATTCCAACCCAGTCCATTTCCCCAGTGCAGTGTGCTGCATTCTCTAGCCTTGTGTATCCATTGAAGACCATTTTAAACCACGGGCAAGGCTCCCTAGCCTACTGCAGCCTTTTTAGAACACTTAACTTAACAATGAACATCTACCCACCTCAGCTCATTTGTTAGTCACCTCCCATTATCCACCTGTTCCATTAGTTGGCTACAGAGAGATTTCTCTCCATCCATCAAAAATAGTCAAATGAGTCATACAAAGCTATAGACAAGTTTACAGCTGTCAAGCTTTGGAACGAAAACTTTGCCTAGATGTTGTTAATAAACACTGTGTTATTGATTGCGTAACTTCAATCAAAGTTTATTTATGGATTTTCAGGTAATTCAGGACGTTACAAAGCCATTTTATCAGCTCAATTGTCCAGAATTGGCTCCTCTTTCCCACCATTTATATATTGTGTGTGATAGTATGCAGATCATGTACAGTATATTATATGAAAGCACATGATAACATTTCCATTTTTTAAATTTTCTACACACTCTTATCGAGACCAATTAGGGTTAAGTGCCTTGCTCAAGGGCACATCGGCAGATTTTTCACCTAGTCTGCTTGGGGATTCGAACCAGCGCCCTTTCGGTTACTTGCACAAAACTCTTAAGTGCAAGGCTACCTGCCGCCCTTAAGTAATGCTTAGAATGTGTTTGATAGTATAGTTGTGTGTGCAGGTGTGTGGTCACAGGCACACACACTAATACTAAGTGCTACAATCACGGTAATCTGCTACAGAAATGCATTGATTGAAATCTCCCTTTTTCCACGCTGGCCTGCACTGGAGGGACTGGGAGCGCACCCACAGGGAATCAGATGGGGGAGTGGAAGAGGAGGAATAGGGGGTTGGGGGGAACGAGGTTGCAATCTAATTCGGCACCATGCACATGCGCGCACACACACACACACACAAACACACACACACACACTCACACATATATATACACACACACACACATACATAATATTCAAGATGAGTGGAGCAGTGATTCATTTTGTACTGTGTCAGCATAGAGTGAAAAAGAAAGATGGACCGGATCTGATTTAATGTGACATAAAATACCCTCTTTCCCACTATACCTTTTCTCCTTCATATAGACCCTTCAAGTAAATTCAATCGTTTCCACCTCCATTATTTGGTTGAATTGCTCTTGGGAAATTGTAATATGCAACCTTATTTTTCTGGCAGTTCAGTCCTTTCCATTGCTGATTTTTGCTTTGTGCATGCAAAAAAAAAGCAATACAATTACATTTTAGTCATTTAGCAGACACTCTTATCCAGAGCGACTTACAGGAGCAATTAGGGTTAAGTGTCTTGC